>NC_044904.1:11253400-11479388 GCF_001633185.2 Quercus lobata | reverse complement strand
AGTAAGAGAGATGAGTAATGCAATTCAACTAAAAGTCTGAAACTATCAAATTATAAAATGCATGATTTATCTTTTAGTGATAGATTATCAAAAGAACAAAACTTAAAAGCTAATGTACTTCTTCATCTTCTAAGTGTACATAAATTTAGTAAACTAAAAGTGCATGAAATATAGTTTTTTTATCCGTTCTAGCTCAGAGAAAGGTAGGATACCCAAGTGGCTTAGTCATTCCCTTCCATGATCCATTGAACTGAGTAAAACCAATAAACTAAAAGTAGAATTCTATTTTCCAAGTAAAATAAAAATTAATCCATACAAAAATTTTAACTAAAAAAAAAAATGCGAATGAACGGATGTTAGAATTGTATACCACCATAGAATTACAATAATGGATGAGAATTTGTGTATAGTCCCTCTTGTCAAGGACTTATGGTATAGCACCTCTCTATCACATAACTATGATCTTGTTTTTATTTTTACTTTATTCATTTTCTAAATTTATAGTCTGTAATCTTTATTCATTTTCTAAATTTATAGTCTGTAATCTATGCCAAGTGCCTTCCGACTCAATTGGTTGGCATTGTTTTATGTTTTTAAGATATCCAAAGTTCAAATTCTCTTTCTCCTGTTGTAACTATCGAATTATCAAAAACAGTAAAGACATTTAACTTTTGATAAACCTCATAATATTGTGCCATATAGACTTTTGAGACCTCAAAATTTTACACATAATTATTTTAATATATACTTTTTAATTGATTTTGAATCCCATTCTATATTTAAACCATCCATTAGAATTTCCGCACATCATATCTTCTATAAATGCTAGAATATATAATTTTATAAATAAATAAATTTACAATAAATTCTGATTCCTAGAATATATAGTTCACGAACACAATCATAAAATAAATTCTAATTGAGATCCACTATAATTATCAACTTTTTTACTCAAAAAAAAAAAAAAATTATCAACTTTAATAGTTTGAATAAAAAAAAAAAAAAAAAATATATATATATATATATATATCATATTATATAAATTGTTATATGCATTACACAGGTTGCCGACTAATATTTATAATATTGAAGGCATTTGAATTATGGTCCACCTCAAATACTTTGCCAAATACGCTTTTGAGACCGCACAATTTTACACTTCATTATAATATTTTTTGATTGAATTTAATTTTTTTTCCTATATAAATCTAAACCCATCATTTGAATCATGGTACATTATATTTTATTTTAATGGTAGAATATATATAGTTGTATATACAAACACAATAATAATAAATGTCTATCTGTAACTACCATGATTATCAAAATTTCATATTTAGACTAAAAAAGTGAAAAAAAAAATATTATACTTAAAACTTTTTCGTGCATCACACGAGTTAAATTAGTATAAGGCATATCTTTAACGGTTTAAAAATTGACATACCTATAATGGCTATCTTCACTGGAGATTTTGGCATGTTGCAATGGTAGCTACCTTGTATATTCACACAATCCGACTTGTTGGGACATTGATTGAGTGTCTTGCTTTCGCATTCGTTTATATCTGATTGAAATATATTAGAAATCAAATTACAAATTAGAATCAGCAGCCAACAGATATTTTACAACTAATGCCCCTGCCTTAATTGAATTTGAATTTTTTTTTCTTATTTAATTTTTGGGTGAATTTCTTTTATGTATTTTTTTTATTAACATAATAAATTTTATCACACCTATAGTGATTACACTATTATCTCTTCTATGTTTTCGAAATTCATTCAAAAAAGAAGAAAAAAATGTTTCTTATTTAATCAATATATTTTAAGATTCAAAACCTATAAAAAGTAAATGGTACGTGAACAAAAGGGAAAATAAAAGTAAAAAGAGAAAGAAAGAACATTATTATTATTTTCAAAAGCAATATTAAAAATAAAAAATTAATATGAAATTAAATTCTTTATTTAGTAATTTATTCTTCTTCATAAAAATTTGTATAATAAGAAATCAAATTTGGGATAATTACCTAATAACATTGTTTACGTAAGACACATTTGGTATTTAATCTAACTAGTTGCTAACCCGTGCTATGCACGGGAACCTACCTATTTGTGAGGTAGACTAAATTTTATAAAAATTTTAAAAAACTACACCATTGCATGATTTGCTTTTGTAGGACTTTAATTTGTGTTACAATTTGATGAAGAAGCTATTGTTTGAACGTGCAATAGCATACAAAAAATTTGTCAGACAGTTTCAGATATTGCAAAAAAATAACTCAAAAATTCAGATATTAAAACTTCTGAAAGATCAAAAAATATTAAAGAATCAGATGGTTCACTACTTAGAAAATTATTGAAACAAAACAAAATATATATGACTAAACAATAGACAAATATAAGAGAAAGATGAGTTACATTCAAAAGAATGCAAATTTGGAGATAAATTATCAACGTTTAAGTTTAAGTTGGACTTGTTAAAGAGATAGCATCTCAATTAATATAGATGTCTAAAAACCTATGAATAATATAAAAACTAAAAAAGAGACTTGTTGAAACTAACTGCTCTACTTGAATACCGCAATATTATAACTTCGTAAAGATAGTAGAAAAGAAGAACATCCCTGGGCACATCCCCATGTGCACCTAGGGCTCATGTACTGTAACTCTTGTTGGCTATGGACGGTAAGTAGTAAGACTTTGCAAAGCCTATTTTATTGTTCAAAACCTAAATTTAAAAAAAAAAAATTAAACCAACAATTCATTAAAAAATATGATAAACTTACAAAAGGAGGATGCGGAGGAGAGAGTAAGGGAAGCAAATTCAGTGAAGGGGGCAATCAAAGCAATCTATACATAAAAAATTCCAAGAAATATTAAACAAATAATTTCTAAAATTTAAACACCAAGAGAAGAAAAAAAAAAGGGAGAGTGGAAAAACAACCTTCACCTAGGAGAGAGAGGTAGAGATACTAATGAGTTTTAATACATGTGTTGGTGGCTTGGTGTCGTACAGTGAGGTTTTTGTGACTTTGTGTGAAAGAAAGAAAACCTAAAAGGCTTTATGTTTGTGTTGGTGCCGTACAAAACAAATATGCATTATATAGTTAAAAAAAATGATAATGATGAGTTTGAGTTTAAGTTGGACTTGTTAGAGAGATATAGTTTTACTTTTGGTTAAGTTTAGACTAAACAAAAATAATTTTATTTAAATATTGTGCCAACGTGGAAAATTGTGAGAGCTTCAAAAATTTCGGTTTTATATATATATACTAGTCGCTAACCCATGCGATGCACGGGAAAACTATTAAAAGTAAGATCCGAAATAAATTATTCACAAAATTATGGTATTAGAATGTATTAAAATTCATGTGATTTAAGTATCCTCTAAAATAAATACTTAATAAGCGCTTTTTCTATATTTTTTATAATAATATTAATAACGTAAATTTTCAGTTAAGTTCATATATTACCTTGCAGAGAGGTGCATAATATTTGCTTATAGTATCTATTCTTTATACATTGTTATATATCCTACTTAAACACAATCTATATTTGGATATAGATCACTGTAAGTTTCTTTAAGACCTTCTCCTCTCTTGTTAAAAATATTTAGTATTCTCAAAAAAAATTTCTATATAATTAGGAAATTGTCTAAAAATCAAACTGAATTAACCATTGTTTTTTTGGAGAGAGAGACCCTCTAATATTAATGAATTGACAGTAAAGTGATATTAAATTCTTGGTCAATCACATTGACCATCAATCAATTAATTATAACTTGTTTCATGACCATATTTAACAAAAAGAGAGGAATTACCAATAACAAATTTCATAATTTAAATCAAAATTCAAATCTACATATGTGCATGGTAATTTAAAAAAATCAAAACCAAATACTTTTCACAAACTTCAACAACAAATATTTTTCTCAAAAAAAAAAAAAAAAAAAAATCTTACAAACCTCAAAACCTCACTGTTCATGAACATATTCTAAAAATCGTCATTCATTAACATATTCTAACATAAAATTTAATAAATAAAAGTGTAGAGATTTTTTTTAAAAAAAAACTTAAAAGGCAAATCAGAGTCGTCCTTATCAAAAAGTCAATATTTTATAAGTATACATCAAACCACCATCCCAAAAATTTTGGTTTGGTTTGATTTTTATTTATTTAGAGAAAAATTGCATCAAGATTTATTGGTTCTAAATTCTAAACAATGAAAAGGAACCATAAACAGTCATAGGCACAAAATAAAATAAAATCTTTACAAAGAAAATATAAAGAAAGACATTAGCTTTGAATACAAATGTTAAACCCTAGATCCACTCACACCAAAAATAAAAATAAAAATAACACCAATAATGAACAAAATTGAAATAAACAACCAACAAAGAAGCTAAAGCTGTAATCAAAATATGCCAAAACTATTTCAAAAACAAAAGCGTGAATGAGAGAATTTTTACCTCGACGGAGAGATTAGAACACTCAAAGAGAAAGAGAGTACTTAGTGTGTATATATATATATATATATATATATATATAGGAAACGTCCCAAAGAGACAGGGATTTCTTTTTCTATTTGGTTTTGAATTTTACTTTGATACGTTTTTTTTTTTTAATCCTAATCCTAATGTGTGTCTTTCTAATATTGCAATCTGCCCATATTTCAACTCTCATTTATTGTCCTCCATGGCTCCAGGCATTCATTATTATTTTAATTTAAATTCTTTTTCCTTGTTTTAGTTTATCTCTTCCACGGTTCCACCTATTTCCTCCTTTTTTGTCTTATCATATATCATTCTACTTTATCTTTTAATCAAAATTTTGTATTATCCTCTTTCAATGGCTACACGTTTGTCAAAAAGTAGATTTGAATGCTTCACGTCTTTTACTGAGGAGTCTAGTTTCAACTTTCACATGAAAAAGAGAGAAACAATAAGAGAGAGAGGGAGGGAGAAAGTATAGAAGAAGATGCAGAGCAAAACACACCGATGGATGCCGATGAAAACGAAGAAGTAATCTGAAAGCAAAGAAAAAACAAAAAGAAGAGAGAGACCAAAAATCTAAAATCATCACAGACACTGTTAGATCAATCTAACCAAAACAACCAAATCTAAATTTGTCTATTCAGAATACCTTTACCACTTCCAATTCCGGTTGTGGGATGCTGGCCTATGCTTGCTTGACGGTTGTAGTGCCCTCAAATTTCTTACTCTTTTTTCTCTCCTTACGCCTTACTTATGTTTTCTTCTCAATAACAATTTTTTGTTTTAATATATATATATATATATATATATATCTTATGTAGTTAGTTACTGAAAATTGAATCAACAAAATGAAAAAACACAATTGTTCAAGTTAATATCTTGTGAAACGAATTGAACTAAACAGTAAGTTAAAATCCCAAAAGAAACAATTGTTCAGTGTTTTTAAATATAGGCGTGTCAATAATTTATGTAGCCACATGGTGCAATGAGGTGCAGTCAACAAAAAGTCAAACGTTTCGGCTATTAGTTATTATATAGATATAGATATATAGATTATTAAGAATATTTGAGTCCCTGAATGTTGGGAGGCATCCCTTATTTATAGAGGTGTTAATTGCTTAGAAAATAAGGTAGGTTTGCTTAAAAATTAAGTACAATCAGCTTAAAAAATAAGCAAAAACGTATGGGGAAAATCCTTAAAAAAAAGGAGATTTGGATAAGAATAAGCTGATTTTTCAGATCAGAACCAGTTTCAGTATTTTGATCATATCTCTTTACTCAAAATTCAAATTAAGATGAAATTTTGACAGCTGAAGGGAAATTCGATTCTCTACAACTTTTTCAGAAATAGCCTAGTCCGAATTTTGAGTTCTACCATGCCAAAAGTGCCTTAGAACGTGAATCTGAAATCTGCTACTTGATTAGCACGTTTTTGAAGTGTTTTCCAACTCTAAAACTGTATTTGGACGAATTTCAGAGTTATTTTCATGATAAACCTCATTCCAAAGTGATAATTATGACTTTTAAATAATTATTTTGAATATAATTATCCCAAAAGCTTAATTATCTACAGTTTTTAAATATTATCAGTTTATTTGTTTTAATCCCATGCAACAAATCTCACTTTAAGAAAAATACTCCACTAATCACATAAATCCATTTAATTAATTTTAATCATTAACCAATCAAAATTAATTTCAATTAATCACATGTGATCGGCTTCACCTCACACAATACATACAAACTGGGAAAACTTGATCTTGTGATATATTTCAATTCGATGGTCTGATTTAGAAACCGGACATACTGTTGTAACCATTAGAATCTCAAGATCATTTTTATGATATACAATAGACAAATTAATGCATGTAATGAAATCATGATTTTTGGGATACGTGGATGGTTACTCCAATCATCTTCCTTGATTAAATCATGGGTGCAAAATCGAGTGTCTACAGTATTTTTGCACAAATTTTATCTTTGTAACTAAGTTTCTATTGCTTAGTGCCATATGTGATTTTTTTTTTTTCTTTTCTTTTTAAAGCCTCCACGTGTGACTTTCAAGATATTTTTTTCCACAGTGCCTATATGATTTAGAAATTCATATAATACAACCAAATACCAATAGTTCATGTTAGTTAATTCTAAAAGAAATAAAGAAGTACAATCCACTTGCAGCCAAAGAAGAACAAATGCAATATTGTTCAATTAATAATTGGAGAGAAAATTAAAACACCACACAAAATTTTAAAAAATATAATTAACAATGAAGTATGTCATGTGACAACATTCCAAGAGTTATATGTAACTGATCGTAACTGTCAAGAGGGAATAAAAAAAAGGGTTGTTCAAATTTTCAAGCTATGAGATGAGATCTAATATATAACATATTAACTTCCGTTTGTTATATGAATTATACCTTATTGTTCAATGAGTTTTATTTTTGTGTAAATATATATTTCATAAATTTTAAAAAAATATTAAATACATTTTCGAGATATTATTTCATTTTCAGTTATAAAAGTCCATTAAATATAATAGAAAATCTAAATTGAGTTTGAAAAATATGTTTGCTTAGTACTTTTCAAAGGAGCATGAAATGAAATTTCATTTCATTCGTATATTTACAAATAAATAAAATAAAATAAAATGAGTGAATTAAAGTAGTGAAAACTAGATGAATAATATGCGAGAAAATGAAAGCTTGTTGGTAATTGGCTGACCTTGACATCCCGTGGGAAGATAAGGATTTCCTTGGTATCCTTTAAGGCAATAATAATATTTGGTCCCGTAAAGTGTAGGATACCCTTCTGAGTTCCGTCTTCTCAGCTCGTTTGGATCCACGGTAATAAAGTCAGATGCTGTCCACTCCAGCACCACAGGAACGTATTCCAAAAACTGCACATTGTAAGTGATATCTTCTGAACTCAACCATTTATCATCTGCAAGGAAGGCATATTTGCATTCTTCACTGACTTTATTTTCTTCTTTTATGCTTCTGAAACTTGCATTAAGTACTTGAATCCCAGAAGGGATTGTGATCATGCAGCAGTTGATGCCTGAGCAGTGCTTAAGTTTGATGTCCTCTATCACGCTTTTATCAACGCAATTCGATTTGCATCCAACCGCCACCATGCCGGTCATCATGGCGAAGTTGTCGCATCCAACTGAAATGAATTTATCCCGATAAGATGAGAAGAAAAAAGGACTACCTGAGATATTCACACCACCAATATGGCTGGAACTCCTATTCTTACAGCTGGAAGAAATAATTGGCACGTTGAGTCGAACGAGTCCCGGATCATTCCAAAAATAATAATCATTATACGGATCAGTAAGATTGATTTCCAGGACCTCCATGCCAATGCTGGGTAGGAATGCTTTAAGAGAGCCGCCAGTTTCATTGCAAACAATTTTGAACCAGTAATTCAAGTAACATTCGGTAGTCTTTCCAAACGGGTATGGAATGTAAATATCTCCACAGCTATCAGAACAATTGGGTTTTGCTATAGGTGCTGCAGCTTCTGCTAACTCATAGGTGGTCAGTAGAAGAAAGAAAGTAATTCGCATTACCACTTGCACAGCCATTTCTGGGTGTCTATAGTTCAACAAAGCAAACCAGCTGGCCTTCATATATAAACCAATATATGTAGCCTTACAAGAAAAGTACTCCTATATCTAGAACCTCGACATTAAGTGGACCCAAGTTCAAGGCACAAGAACCAACATGACATTTTTTTCGTAGTGGGTGGAGGTTTTAATAGTTATATAAATGCCCGTGAAACAGACATCAATTTTTCTAACCCGGAAATACTATTGACTTTTTTTTTTATTTTTCTCATCGTTATTTAATATAAGACTTCACTCATATGTGTATATCCAATGAATAAATTATGTATAATGCTCTTGCTATAGAATAACCCATAATTTTGTGCTTCCACCAAGTTCCAATTGTTCAGACACAATAATGGGTTCTCTGAGAATGATTTAAATATTTTCTGTAGCTACTTCAAGGGTTGGTAGAATGGCAGTAGAATTTAATATGCAATTTTTATTGCAGAGCAGGCATAAACATCTATCATCGATGATATTACGTTGAATGGACAGGAGCCAATCCAATAACATTGCGTGAAGTGCAGGGGCAATTTTCCTCACTCTATCAATTGAAAGATATCTGTTAACTATATAAAAAGAGCCAACAGGCTTAGGAATAGTATTTTGGTTTAGCCTAGTTCTTGGACTCATTCTAATGCTACTAAAAAACCTTTCATACTTATTCAAGACATTTGGCCAATCTGGTGAGATGGATTTTTTTTTCTTTTCAAGTACACCAATTTGTTTTTGTTTGTTTTATATTATATTAGCTATATATAAAAAGAGCACATGGCTTGAAGTTACAGTGTTTTTGGTTTGTTCAACTTACACTGTCAATTGAAAGATATTTGTTAACCATATAAAAAGAGCCAATAGGCTTAGGAATAGCGTTTTGGTTTAGTCAAGTTCTTGGACTCATTCTAATGCTACTAAAAAAGCTTTCATACTTATTCAAAGCATCTGGCCAATATGGTGAGATGGATTTTTTTTCTTCTCAAGTACACCAATTTGTTTTTGTTTGTTTTATATTATATTAGCTATATATAAAAAGAGCGAATGGCTTGAAGTTACAGTATTTTTGGTTTATTCAACTTGCACTGTCAATAGAAAGATATTTGTTAACCATATAAAAAGAGTCAATAGGCTTAGGAATAGTGTTTTGGTTTAGTCAAGTTCTTGGACTCATTCTAATGCTACTAAAAAAGCTTTCATACTTATTCAAAGCATTTGGCCAATCTGGTGAGATGGATTTTTTTTTCTTCTCAAGTACACCAATTTGTTTTTGTTTGTTTTATATTATATTAGCTATATATAAAAAGAGCGAATGGCTTGAAGTTACAGTATTTTTGATTTGTTCAAATTGCATTGTTTCACCATAAGCATTTTTTTTTTTCCTTTTCGAATGCGTAAAGTTACAGTAGTTTAGCTACACTAATTTTGGTTTGTTCAATTCACAATGTTTCACAAAAATATTAACACAACAAGTTGACACAATATTTTCACAATGGTTGAGGTGTTAATTTCTTATGGGTCAAAATAAGATAATAAAATATCACTAGCCACATCATATGCGCTTTGTGCGTGCGACGAGGCTTTTTGTTTAGGGGTCCTATTTTGCAGCCAAAAAAAAAGAAAAAAAAAAAGAAAAAGAAAACCGGTGTTTTTAATTTTTTATATATAATTTTTATTTTGAGAATCTAATTTATAAGTGAATAAAGTAATTTGAAAATCAATATAAAAGTGACCCTATTTTTTTGGTAATGTTTTACTAGGAGTTAGAGTAGTATTTTTACAAGATTTCCTTTATTTTTGTCTCTAATTAAACATAGGGGAGTAGGGGCTTTTTTGAACCAAAAAAATGAGGATCTCAAATAGGAGAAGCCCCTTAAAATAGTACAGATATTGGAACCAACAACAACTAAAAATAAAGGTATTGTGTAAAAAAAGTGCTACATCCACAACATTCTCCACAACACTTTCATAACAAACCATAGAAGGTAAATTGTTATTAGTTCTAATTTAAACTTGCTAATTAAATTATTTTTTGCCCAAAGATAACAACCTGTACCAATCTATTGCTTATAATTTGTGATGCAAATGTCATCGACATAACATTTCAATTGTGAAAAGTTTAAGACATCTTGTTGTCATAACAATATTTACATAACTACTGAGTTATCAATTCTTTACAAGTCCAAATAAAATATAAAAGAGCCAATACGCTTAGGAATAGTGTTTTGGTTTAGTCAAGTTTTGGGACTCATTCTAATGCTACAAAAAATCTTTCATACTTATTCAAGGCATTTGGCCAATCTGGTGAGATTGATTTTTTTTTTTTTCTCAAGTACACCACTTTGTTTTTATTTTCTTTTATATTATATTACCTATGGATAAAAAGTGTGAATGTCTTGAAGTTACAGTATTTTTGATTTGTCCAACTTGCAATGTTTCACCAGCCACTTTTTTTTTCATTAATTGTGTAAAGTTCCAGTAGTTTTGCAACATTATTTTTTGTTTGTTCAATTGGCAATGCTTCTCAAAATAGTAAAATATTAACACAACAAATTTGCTCAAAATTTTCCCAATTTTTGAGGTGTTCATTTCTTATAGGTCAAAATAAAATAATAAAATATCATATTGGAAACAATCACAACTAAAAATAAAGTTATTATGTAAAAAAAGTGCAACATCCACAACATTTTTCACAACACCTTCATAACAAACCATTGGTGGTAAATTGTTATAGGTTCTAATCTAAAGTTGATAATGAAATTACTTTTTTTATTACCAATAATAACCTACTACTTCAAATTTATTTTGAAAATGCCGTGGAAATAACATTTCTGCAGTGAAAATTTTAAGACATCTCATTATCGTCTCAATATTTTCAAAACTGCTAAGCAATTTGTTCTTTACAAGTCAGAAAAAATATATTAAAATTTCCAATAGGCTTAGGAATAGTGTGTTGGTTCAGTCAAGTTTATGGACTCATTCTAACGCTACTAAAAAAGCTTTCATACTTAGTCAAGGCATTGGGCTAATCTGGTTTTTTTTCTTTAATTGCGAAAAGTTACACTAGTTTTGCTACATTATTTTGGGTTCGTTCAATTTGCAATGCTTCTAAAAATAATAAAATATTAACACAACAAAATGGCACAATATTTTCTCAATTTTTGAAGTGTTCATTTCTTATAGGTCAAAATAAAATAATAAAATATCATATTGGAAACGATCACAACTAAAATAAAGTTATTATGTAAAAAAGGTGCAACATCCACAACATTTTTCACAACACCTTCATAGCAAACCATAGGTGGTAAATTGTTATAGGTTCTAATCTAAACTTGCTAATGAAATTACTTTTTTTTTATTACCAATAACAACCTACTACTTATAATTTGTTATGAAAATCTCGTGGAAATAACAATTCTGCTAAGAAAATTTTAAGACATCTCTCTATCGTCTCAATATTTTCAAAACTGCTAAGCAATTTGTTCTTTACAAGTAAAAAAAAAAATATATTAAAATTGCCAATAGGCTTAGGAATAGTGTGTTGGTTTAGTCAAGTTTATGGACTCACTCAAAATGCTATTAAAAAAGCTTTCATACTTATTCAAGGCATTTGGCCAATCCGGTGAGATTGATTTTTTTTCTTCTCAAGTATTGATTTTTTTTCTTCTCAAGTACACCAATTTGTTTTTCTTTTCTTTTATATTATATTATCTATTTATAAATGTGCGAATGCCTTGAAGTTATAGTACTTTTGATTTGTTCAACTTACACTGTTTCACCGGCCACTTTTTTTTTTCTTTAATTGCGTAAAGTTACACTAGTTTTGCTTCATTATTTTGGGTTTGTTCAATTCGCAATGCTTCTAAAAATATTAAAATATTAACACAACAAAATGGCACAATATTTTCTCAATTTTTGAAGTATTCATTTCTTATAGGTCAAAATAAAATAGTAAAATATTATATTGGAAACGATCACAACAAAAATAAAGTTATTATGTAATAAAAGTGCAACATCCACAACATTTTTCACAACACCTTCATAACAAACCATAGGTGGTAAATTGTTATAGGTTCTAATCTAAACTTGCTAATGAAATTACTTTTTTTTTTATTACCAATAACAACCTACTACTTATAATTTGTTATGAAAATCTCGTGGAAATAACATTTCTGCTGTGAAAATTTTAAGACATCTTACTGTTGTCTCAATATTTTCAAAACTGCTAAGCAATCTGTTCTTTACAAGTCAAAAAAAATATATTAAAATTGCCAATAGGCGTAGGAATAGTGTGTTGGTTTAGTCAAGTTTATGGACTCAATCAAAATGCTACTAAAAATGCTTTCATACTTATTCAAGGCATTTGGCCAATCTGGTGTGATTGATTTTTTTTCTTCTCAAGTACACCAATTTGTTTTTCTTTTCTTTTATATTATATTATCTATTTATAAATGTGCGAATGCCTTGAAGTTATAGTACTTTTGATTTCTTCAACTTGCACTGTTTCACCAGCCACTTTTTTTTTTTCTTTAATTGCGTAAAGTTACAGTAGTTTTGCTTCATTATTTTGGGTTTGTTCAATTTGCAACGCTTCTAAAAATAGTAAAATATTAATACAACAAAATGGCACAATATTTTCTCAATTTTTGAAGTGTTCATTTCTTATAGGTCAAAATAAAATAACAAAATATCATATTGGAAACGATCACAACTAAAATAAAGTTATTACGTAATAAAAGTGCAACATCCACAACATTTTTCACAACACCTTCATAACAAACCATAGGTGGTAAATTGTTATAGATTCTAATCTAAACATGCTAATGAAATTATTTTTTTATTACCAATAACAACCTACTACTTATAATTTGTTATGAAAATCTCGTGGAAATAACATTTCTGCTGTGAAAGTTTTAAGACATCTTACTGTTGTCTCAATATTTTCAAAAATGCTAAGCAATCTGTTCTTTAGAAGTCAAAAAAATATATTAAAATTGCCAATAGGCTTAGGAATAGTGTGTTGGTTTAGTCAAGTTTATGGACTCATTCAAAATGCTACTAAAAAGGCATTCATACTTATTTAAGGCATTTGGCCAATCTGGTGAGATTGATTTTTTTTCTTCTCAAGTACACCAATTTGTTTTTCTTTTCTTTTATATTATATTATCGATTTATAAACGTGCGAATGCCTTGAAGTTACAATACTTTTGATTTGTTCAACTTGCACTGTTTCACCGGCCACTTTTTTTTTCTTTAATTGCGTAAAGTTACACAAGTTTTGCTTCATCATTTTGGGTTTGTTCAATTTGCAATGCTTCTAAAAATAGTAAAATATCAACACAACAAAATGGCACAATATTTTCTCAATTTTTGAAGTGTTCATTTCTTATAGGTCAAAATAAAATAATAAAATATCATATTGGAAACAATCACAACTAAAATATAGTTATTATGTAATAAAAGTGCAACATCCACAACATTTTTCACAACACCTTCATAACAAACCGTAGGTGGTAAATTGTTATAGTTTCTAATCTAAACTTGCTAATGAAATTATTTTTTTATTACCAATAACAACCTACTACTTATAATTTGTTATGAAAATCTCGTGGAAATAACATTTCTGCTGTGAAAATTTTAAGACATCTTACTGTTGTCTCAATATTTTCAAAAATGCTAAGCAATCTGTTCTTTAGAAGTCAAAAAAATATATTAAAATTGCCAATAGGCTTAGGAATAGTGTGTTGGTTTAGTCAAGTTTATGGATTCATTCAAAATGCCACTAAAAAGGCATTCATACTTATTCAAGGCATTTGGCCAATCTGGTGAGATTGATTTTTTTTCTTCTCAAGTACACCAATTTGTTTTTCTTTTCTTTTATATTATATTATCGATTTATAAACGTGCGAATGCCTTGAAGTTGTAGTACTTTTGATTTGTTCAACTTGCACTGTTTCACCAGCCACTTTTTTTTTCTTTAATTGCGTAAAGTTACACAAGCTTTGCTTCATTATTTTGGGTTTGTTCAATTTGCAATGCTTCAAAAAATAATAAAATATTAACACAACAAAATCGCACAATATTTTCTCAATTTTTGAAGTGTTCATTTCTTATAGGTCAAAAGAAAATAATAAAATATCATATTGGAAACGATCACAACTAAAATAAAGTTATTATGTAATAAAAGTGCAACATCCACAACATTTTTCACAACACCTTCATAACAAACCATAGGTGGCAAATTGTTATAGGTTGTAATCAAAACTTACCAATGAAATTACTTCTTTTGTTACCAATAACAACTTACTACTTATAATTTGTTATGAAAATCTAGTGGAAATAACATTTGTGCTCTAAAAATTTTAAGACATCTTACTGTTGTCTCAATATTTTTAAAATTGCTAAGCAATCTGTTCTTTACAAGTCAAAAAATATATATTAAAATTGCCAATAGGCTTAGGAATAGTGTGTTGGTTTAGTCAAGTTTATGGACTCATTCAAAATGCTACTAAAAAAGCTGTGATACTTATTCAGGGCATTTGGCCAATCCGGTGAGATTGATTTTTTTTTTCTTCCCAAGTACACCAATTTGTTTTTCTTTTCTTTTTATATTATATTATCTATATATAAATGTGTGAATGCCTTGAAGTTACAATACTTTTGATATGTTCAACTTGCACTGTTTCACCGGTCACCTTTTTTTTCTCTTTAATTGCGTAAAGTTACACTAGTTTTGCTTCATTATTTTGGGTTTGTTCAATTTGCAATGCTTCTAAAAATAGTAAAATATTAATACAACAAAATGGCACAATATTTTCTCAATTTTTGAAGTGTTCATTTCTTATAGGTCAAAATAAAATAATAAAATATCATATTGGAAATGATCACAAGTAAAATAAAGTTATTATGTAATAAGGGTGCAACATCCACAACATTTTTCACAACACCTTCATAACAAACCATAGGTGGTAAATTGTTATAGGTTCTAATCTAAACTTGCTAATGATATTACTTTTTTTATTACCAATAACAACCTACTACTTATAATTTGTTATGAAAATCTCGTGGAAATAACATTTCTGCTAAGAAAATTTTAATACATCTCTCTGTCGTCTCAATATTTTCAAAACTACTAACCAATCTGTTCTTTACAAGTAAAAAAAAAATATTAAAATTGCCAATAGGCTTAGGAATAGTGTGTTGGTTTAGTCAAGTTTATGGACTCATTCAAAATGCTATTAAAAAAGCTTTCATACTTATTCAAGGCATTTGGCCAATCCGGTGAGATTGATTTTTTTTCTTCTCAAGTACACCAATTTGTTTTTCTATTCTTTTATATTATATTATCTGTATATAAAAAGTGCGAATGCCTTGAAGTTACGGTATTTTTGATTTGTTCAACTTGCACAGTTTCACCAACCACTATTTTTTTTTTCTTTAAATGTGTAAAGTTACACTAATTTTGCTACACTATTTTTGGTTTGTTCAATTTGCAATGCTTCTCAAAATAATAAAATATTAACACAACAAAATGGAACAATATTTTCTCAACTTTTAAGGTGTTCATTTCATATAGGTCAAAAAAAAAAAAATATCATATTGGATACAATCACAACTAAAACAAAGTTATTATATAAAAAAAGTGCAACATCGACAACATTTTTCACGACACCTTCATAACAAACCATAGGTGATAAATTGTTATAGGTTCTAATCTAAACTTGCTAAAGAAATTACTTTTTTTTTATTTCCAATAACAACCTACTACTTATAATTTGTTAGGAAAATGTCGTGGAAATAACATTTCTGCTGTGAAAATTTTAAGACATCTTTTTATCGTCACAATATTTTCAAAACTGCTAAGTAATCAGCTCTTTACAAGTCAAAAAAATATATTAAAAGTGCCAATAGGCTTAGGAATAGTGTGTTCGTTTAGTCAAGTTTTTGGACTCATTCTAATGCTACTAAAAAAGCTTTCATACTTATTCAAGGCATTTGGCCAATATGGTGAGATTGATTTTTTTTTCTTCTCAAGTACACCAATTTGTTTTTATTTTATTTTATATTATATTATCTATAAATAAAAAGTGCGAATGCCTTGAAGTTACAGTATTTTTGAATTGTTCAGCTTGCACAGTTTCACCAGCCACTATTTTTTTTTATTTAATTGCGTAAAGTTACACTAGTTTTGCTACATTATTTTTCGTTTGTTCAATTCGCAATGCTTCTCAAAATAATAAAATATTAACACAACAAAATGGCACAATATTTTCACAATTTTTGAGGAGTTCATTTCTTATAGGACAAAATAAAATAGTAAATTATCATATTGGAAACAATCACAACTAAAATAAAATTATTATGTAAAAAAAGTGCAACATCCACAACATTTTTCACAACACCTTCGCAACAAAGCATAGGTGGTAAATTGTTGTAGGTTCTAATATAAACTTTCTAATGAAATTACTTTTTTTATTACCAATAACAACCTACTACTTATAATTTGTTATGAAAATGTCGTGGAAATAACATTTTTGCTGTGAAAATTTTAAGACATCTAATTGTCGTTTCAATATTTTCAAAACTGCGAAGCAATCTGTTCTTTCCAAGTCAAAAAAATATATTAGTAGTGCCAATAGGCTTAGGAATAGTGTGTAGCTTTAGTCAAGTTTATGGACTCATTCTAATGCTACTAAAAAAGCTTTCATACTTATTCAAGGCATTTGGCTAATCTGGTGACATTGATTTTTTTTCTTCTGAAGTACACCAATTTGTTTTTATTTTCTTTTTTATTATATTATCTATATATAAAAAGTGCGAATGCCTTAAAGTTACAGTAATTTGATTTGTTCAACTTGCACTGTTTCACTAGCCACTTTTTTTTTTTCTTTAATTGCGTAAAGTTACACTAGTTTTGCTACATTATTTTTGGTTTGTTCAATTTGCAATGCATCTCAAAATAATATAGTATTAGCAAAACAAAATGGCACAATATTTTCTCAATTTTTGAGGTGTTCATTTTATAAATGTCAAAATAAAATAATAAAATATCATATTGGAAACAATCACAACTAAAATAAATTTATTATGCAAAAAAAGTGCAACATCCACTAAATTTTTCACAACACCTTCATAACAAACCATAGGTGGTAATGAAATTGTTATAGGTTCTAATCTAAACTTGCTAATGAAATTACTTTTTTTTTTTTATTACCAATAACAACCTAATAATTATAATTTGTTATGAAAATGTTGTAAAAATAACATTTCTGCTATGAAAATTTTAAGACATCTAATTGTCGTCTCAATATTTTCAAAACTACTAAGTAATCCTTTCTTTACAAGTCAAAAAAAATTATTAAAAGTGCCATTAGGGTTAGGAATAGTGTGTTGGTTTAGTCAAGTTTATGGACTCATTCTATTGCTACTGAAAAAGCTTTGATACTTATTCATGTCATTTCGCCAATCCGGTGAGATGGATTTTTTCTCTTCTCATGTACACCAACTTGATTTTATTTTCTTTTTTATTATATTACCGATATATAAAAAGTGCAAATGCCTTGAAGTTACAGTATTTTTGATTTGTTCAACTTGCACTGTTTCACCAGCCACTCTTTTTTTTCTTTAATTGCATAAAGTTACACTAGTTTTGCTACACTATTTTTGGTTTGTTCAATTTTGAATGCTTCTCAAAGTAGTAAAATATTAACACAACAAAATGGCACAATATTATCTCAATTTTTGAGGTGTTCATTTCTTATAGGTCAAAATAAAATAATAAAATATTATATTGGATACAATTACAACTAAAATAAAGCTATTATTTAAAAAAAAGTGCAACATCGACAACATTTTTCACAACACCTTCATAACAAACCATTGGTGGTAAGTTGTTATAGGTTCTAATCTAAACTTGCTAATGAAATTACTTTTTTTATTTCCAATAACAACCTACTACTTATAATTTGTTATGAAAATGTCATGGAAATAGCATTTCTGCTGTGAAAATTTTAAGACATGTTGTTGTCGTTTCAATATTTTCAAATCTGCTAAGCAATCTTTTCTTTACAAGTCAAAAAAAAAAAAAAAAATTTAAAAGTGCCAATAGCCTCAGGGATAGTGTGTTGGTTTAGACAAGTTTAGGACTCATTCTAATGCTACTAAAAAAGCTTTCATACTTATTCAAGGCATTTGGCCAATCTGGTGAGATTGATTTTTTTTTCTTCTCAAGTACACCAATTAGTTTTTATTTTCTTTTATGTTATATTATCTATATATAAAAAGTGCGAATGCCTTGAAGTTACAGTATTTTTGATTTGTTTAACTTGCACTGTTTCACCAGCCACTATTTTTTTTCTTTAATTGCGTAAAGTTACACTAGTTTTGCTACATTATTTTTGGTTTGTTCAATTTACAATGCTTCTCAAAATAATAAAATATTAACACAACAAAACGGCACAATATTTTCTCAATTTTTGAGGTTTTCATTTCTTATAGGTCAAAATAAAATAATAAAATATCATGTTGGAAACAATCACAACTAAAAATAAAGTTATTATTTAAACAAGTGCAACATCCTCAACATTTTTCACAACGCCTTCATAACAAACCATAGGTGGTAAATTGTTATAGGTTCTAATCTAAACTTGCTAATGAAATTACTTTTTTTTATTACCAATAACAACCTCCTACTTATAATTTGTTATGAAATTGTCATGGAAATAACATTTATGCTGTGAAAATTTTAGGACATCTTATTGTCGTCACAATATTTTCAAAACTATTAAGCAATCAGTTCTTTAGAAGTCAAAAAAAAATATATATTAAAAGTGCCAATAGGCTTAGGAATAGTGTGTTGGATTAGTCAAGTTTCTGGAGTCATTCTAATGCTACCAGAAAAACTTTCACACTTATTCAAGGCATTTCACAAATCTGGTGAGATGGATTTTTTCTCTTCTCATGTACAACAATTTGTTTTTGTTTCGTTTAATATTATATTTTCTTTATATAAACAGAGCGAATGCCTTGAAGCAACAATAAATTGGTTTGTTCAACTAGCATTGTTTCACCAGCCACTTATTTTTTGTAATTTGTAAAGTTACAGTAGTTTCACTACATTATTTGTGGTGTGGTCAATTTGCAATGTTTCACAAAATAATAAAATATTAACACAACAAATTGGTACAATATTTTTCGCAATTGTTGAGTTGTTAATTTCCTATAAGTCGAAATAAAATAATAAAATATCATATTGGAACCAACTACAAGTAAAATTGTGAAACTACTGTAACTTTACATGTTCAAAAAAATAAGTGGCTAGGGAAACAATGCAAGTTGAACAAACCAAAATTATTGTTGCTTTAGGGCATTCGCTCTCTTTATATATAGATAATATAAAATTGTACGATACAAAAAAAAAAATTGTTGTACTTGAGAAGGGAAAAAATCCATCTCCTAGATTGGCGAAATGCTTTGAATAAGTATGAAAGTTTTTCTGGTGGCATTAGAATGAGTCCAAAAACTGGACTTAACCAATACACTATTCCTAGGCCTATTGTCACTTTTAATTTTTTTTTGACTTGTGAAGAACTAATTGTTTAGCAGTTTTGAAAATATTGTGACGACAAGAAGATGTCTTAAAATTTTCACAACAGAAATGTTATGTCCATGACATTTTCATAACAAATTATAAGTAGTAGGTTGTTATTGATAACAAAAAAAAGCAATATAATTAGCAAGTTTAGATTAGAACCTATAACAATTTACCACATATGGTTTGTTATGAAGGTGTTGTGAAAAATGTTGTGGATGTTGCACTTTTTTCACATAATAACTTTATTTTTAGTTGTGATTGTTTCAAATATGATATTTTATTATTTTATTTTGACCGATAAGAAATGAACACCTCAAAAATTGAGAAAATATTCTGCCAATTTGTTGTGTTAATATTTTATTATTTTACGAAGCATTGTAAATTGAACAAACCAAAAATAATGTAGCAAAACTACTGTAACTTTACACAATTGAAGGAAAAAAAAAAGTGGCTGGTGAAATAGTGCAAGTTGAACAAATCAAAAATATTGTAACTTCAAGGCATTCGCTCTTTTTATACATAGATAATATAATAGAATAGAAAATAAAAACAAATTGATGTACTTAAGAAGAAAAAAAATCAATCTCACCAGATTGGCCGAATGCCATGAATAAGTGTGAAAGCTTTTTTAGTAGCATTAGAATGAGTCCAAAAACTTGAAAAAACCAAAACACTATTCCTTAGCAAATTGGCTCTTTTATTTATTTATTTATTTATTGACTTGTAACGAACTGATTGCTTCGCAGTTTTGAAAATATTGTGACGACAAGAAAATGTCTTAAAATTTTCACAACAGAAATGTTATGTCCACGACATTTTCATAACAAATTATAAGTAGTAGGTTGTTATTGGTAATAAAAAAAGCAATTTCATTAGCAAGTTTATATTAGAACCTATAACAATTTACCACCTATGGTTTGTTATGAAGGTGTTATGAAAAATGTTGTGGATGTTGCACTTTTTTCACAGAATAACTTTAGTTTTAGTTGTGATTGTTTCAAATATGATATTTTATTATTTTATTTTGACCTATAAAAAATGAACACCTCAAAAATTGAGAAAATATTATGCCAATTTGTTGTGTTAATATTTTCTTATTTTGAGAAGCATTGCAAATTGAACAAACCAAAAATAATGTAGCAAAACTACTGTAACTTTACGCAATTAAAAAAAAAAAGAAAAAAACAGTGGCTGGTGAAACAGTGCAAGTTGAATAAATCAAAAATACTGTAACTTCAAGGCATTCGCTCTTTTAATATATAGATAATATAATATAAAAGAAAATAAAAACAAATTGGTGCACTTTAGAAGAACAAAAATCAATCTCACCAGATTGGCCAAATGCCTTAAATAAGTATGAAAGCTTTTTTAGTAGCATTAGAATGAGTCCAAAAACTTGACTAAACCAAAACACTATTCCTAAGTATATTGGCTCTATTATATTTTATTTTGACTTGTATAGAATTGATAGCTCAGTAGTTTTGAAAATATTGTTATGACAACAAGATGTCTTAAACTTTTCACAGTAGAAAAGTTATGTCGACGACATCTGCATCACAAATTATAAGTAGTACGTTGTTATTAGTGGGCAAAAATTTAATTTTATTAGAAATTTAAATTAGAGCCAATAACAATTTACCACCTATAGTTTGTTATAAAAGTGTTGTAAAAAATGTTGTGGATGTAGCACTTTTTTTACATAATAACTTTATTTTTACTTGTAGTTGTTTCCAATATGATATTTTATTATTTATTTCAACCTATAGGAAATTAACACCTCAACAATTTTGAAAATATTGTTCCAATTTGTTGTGTCAATATTTTATTATTTTGTGCAACATTGAAAATTGAACAATCCAAAAATAATGTAGCGAAACTATTGTAACTTTACACATTCGTAAAAATAAGTGGCTGGTGAAACAATGCAAGTTGAACAAACCAAAATTATTGTTGCTTTAAGGCATTCGCTCCCTTTATATATAGATAATATAATGTTAAACGAAACAAAAACAAATTGTTGTACTTGAGAAGAGAAAAAATCCATCTCCCTAGATTGGCGAAATGCCTTGAATAAGTATGAAAGTCTTTTTTGGTAGCATTAGAATGAGTCCATAAACTTGATTAAACCAACACACTATTCCTAATCCTATTGGCACTTATAATATTTTTTTTTTTTTTTACTTGTAAAGAACTGATTGCTTAGTGATTTTGAAAATATTGTGACGACAATAAGACGTCTAAAAATTTTCACAACAGAAATGTTATGTCCACGACATTTTCATAACAAATTATAAGTAGTAGGTTGTTATTGGTAATAAAAAAGGTAATTTCATTTGCAAGTGTTAGTTTCTAAAGACTTAGGAACTAATGTATTTACAACTCTAATGTGTATTGTTGGCAAACCATGATTAAAACAAGTTGTTTAGTCTTGTTTAGACTTGCTCAAAGTTGTATCTTTTATGTAAAGTTGGATTCAAGCTGATGCAGAATGAATAGTGCATTTCGGCCTGGTTCGATCGATCAAAGCTTAGGCTTGATCAATCGAAATTCGAGCAGAATGCGTTTTTCTACAGAATTCCAACTCAGGCCTAGTTCATTAAAACGTTTAGGGTTTTATGTTTTTGCCCTAGGTATATAAGGCAAACCCTAGCCATGTTTTAGTGTTGCTCATATTGCTGTTTATGTAAATCTCTTGTGAGATCTGTGAGGAGTTTTCCTTTACACAAGCTTAGGATTATTAAGAAGGAGATTCTCGTTCAAGAACGTGATGATCATTCAGTTGCTGCCATAGAAGCTTAAAGAAACACAAGTGGGTGTGCTTGTACTTGCTAGAGAATCCAGGAAAGAAGGAGTTCGTGGTTTCGGAGCTTGAACGTGGTCGTGTTAGTAAGTTTCTACTGGTGGGTAGCAATAGGATATTAGAGGTCTAAGTCCTGTTGTAAAACTTCGATTATTTCATAGTGGATTCAGGTTTACCTTGAGGATAACTAGGTTAAATCCTCCCCAGGTTTTTACCAGTTTGGTTTCCTGAGTCATCATATCATTGTGTTATTCATTTTTCCACTGCTTTACAGGATATGATTGTGATAACCTAGATTTGGAATTTGGACTAAGTAAATAACTTGGCTAATTAACTAGGTTAATCCAATTGTGTTTTAAGGGGTCTAAAAACTCACAGCAAGTTTAGATTAGAACCAATAACAATTTACCACCTATGGTTTGTTATGAAGGTGTTACGAAAAATGTTGTGGATATAGCAATTTTTTTAAAATAATAACTTTATTTTTACTTGTAGTTGGTTCCAATATGATACTTTATTATTTTATTTCGACTTATAGGAAATTAACACCTCAACAATTGTGAAAATATTGTACCAATTTGTTGTGTTAATATTTTCTTATTTTGTGAAACATTGCAAAACAAACCACAAATAATGTAGCGAAACTACTGTAACTTTACACATTCGTAAAAATAAGTGGTTGGTGAAACAATGTTAGTTGAACAAACCAAAATTATTGTTGCTTCAAGGCATTTGCTCCCTTTATATATAGATAATATAATATTAAACGAAACAAAAACAAGTTGTTGTACTTGAGAAGAGAAAAAATCCATCCCACCAGATTGGCAAAATGCCTTGAATAAGTATGAAAGTTTTTGTGGTAGCATTAGAATGAGTCCATAAACTTGACTAAACCAACACACTATTCCTAAGCCTATTGGAACTTTTAATATATTTTTTGACTAGTAAAGAATAGATTGCTTAGCAATTTTGAAAATATTGAGACGACAATAAGATGTCTTAAAATTTTCACAGCAGAAATATTATTTCCACAACATTTTCATAACAAATTATACGTAGTAGGTTGTTATTGGTAATAAAAAAAAGTAATTTCATTAGCAAGTTTAGATTAGAACCTATAACAATTTAACACCTATGGTTTGTAATGAAGGTGTTGTGAAAAATGTTGTCGATGTTGCAATTTTTTTACATAATAACTTTATTTTTAGTTGTGATTGTTTCCAATATGATATTTTATTATTTTATTTTGACCTATAAGAATTGAACACCTCAAAAATTGAGAAAATATTGTGCCATTTTGTTGTGTTAATATTTTATTATTTTGAGAAGCATTGCAAATTGAACAAACCAAAAATAAAGTACCAAAACTACTGTAACTTTACGCAATTAAAGAAAAAAAAAGTGGCAGGTGAAACAGTGCAAGTTGAACAAATCAAAAATACTGTAACTTCAAGGCATTCACACTTTTTATATATAGATAATATAATATAAAAGAAAATAAAAACAAATTGGTGTACTAGAGAAGAAAAAAAATCAATCTCACCAGATTGGCCAAATGCCTTGAATAAGTTTGAAAGCTTTTTTAGTAGCATTAGAATGAGTCCAAAAACATGACTAAACCAACACACTATTCCTAAGCCTATTGGCACTTTTAATATTTTTTTTTTGACTTGTAAAGAACTGATTGCTTAGCAGTTTTGAAAATATTGTGATGACAATAAGATGTCTTAAAATTTTCATAACAGAAATGTTATGTCCACGATATTTTCGTAACAAATTATAAGTAGTACGTTGTTATTGGTAATAAAAAAAGGTAATTTCATTAGCAAGTTTAGATTAGAACCAATAATAATTTACCACCTGTGATTTGTTATGAAGGTGTTATGAAAAATATTGTGGATGTAGCACTTTTTTTACATAATAACTTTATTTTTACTTGTAGTTGGTTCCAATATGATATTTTAATATTTTATTTCAACCTATAGGAAATTAACACCTCAACAATTGTGAAAATATTGTACCAATTTGTTGTATTAATATTTTATTATTTTGTGAAACATTGCAAATTGAACAAACCAAAAACAATGTAGTGAAACTACTGTAACTTTACATATTCAAAAAAATAAGTGGCTGGTGAAACAATGCAAGTTGAACAAACCAAAATTATTGTTGCTTCAAGGCATTCACTCTCTCTATATATAGATAATATAATATTAAACGAAACAAAAACAAATTGTTGTACTTGAGAAGAGAAAAAATCCATCTCACTGGATTGGCAAAATGCCTTGAATAAGTGTGAAAGTTTTTTTGGTAGCATTAGAATGAGTCCAAAAACTTGACTAAACCAACACACTATTCCTAAGCCTATTGTCACTTTCAATATATATATATATATATATATATATATTTTTTTTTTTACTTCCAAAGAACAGATTGCTTAGCAATTTTGAAAATATTATGACGACAACAAGATCTCTCAAAATTTTCAAAGCAGAAATGTTATTTCCACGAAATTTTCATAATAAATTATAAGTAGTAGGATGTTATTGGTAAAAAAAAAGTAATTTCATTATCAACTTTAGATTAGAACCTATAACAATTTACCACCAATGGTTTGTTATGAAGGTGTTGTGAAAAATGTTGTGGATGTTGCACTTTTTTTACATAATAACTTTATTTTTAGTTGTGATTGTTTCCAATATGATATTTTATTATTTTATTTTGACCTATAAGAAATGAACACCACCTCAAAAATTGGGAAAATTTTGAGCAAATTTGTTGTGTTAATATTTTACTATTTTGAGAAGCATTGCCAATTGAACAAACAAAAAATAATGTTGCAAAACTACTGGAACTTTACACAATTAATGAAAAAAAAAGTGGCTGGTGAAACATTGCAAGTTGGACAAATCAAAAATACTGTAACTTCAAGACATTCACACTTTTTATCCATAGGTAATATAATATAAAAGAAAATAAAAACAAAGTGGTGTACTTGAGAAAAAAAAAAAAATCAATCTCACCAGATTGGCCAAATGCCTTGAATAAGTATGAAAGATTTTTTAGTAGCATTAGAATGAGTCCAAAAACTTGACTAAACCAAAACACTATTCCTACGCATATTGGCTCTTTTATATTTTATTTTGACTTATAAATAATTGATAGCTTAGTAGTTTTGAAAATATTGTTATGACAACAAGATGTCTTAAACTTTTCACAATTGAAAAGTTATGTCGACGACATTTGCATCACAAATTATAAGTAGTAGGTTGTTACAAGTTGTTATTTGTGGGCAAAAAATAATTTAATTAGCAAGTTTAAATTAGAACTAATAACAATTTACCACCTATAGTTTGTTATGAAAGTGTTGTGAAAAATGTTGTGGATGTAGCACTTTTTTTGCACAATACCTTTATTTTTAGTTGTTGTTGGTTCCAATATCTGTACTATTTTTTAAGGGGCTTCTCCTATTTTAGATCCTCATTTTTTGGGTTAAAAAAAGCCCCTACTCCCCTATGTTTAATTAGAGACAAAAATAAATGACAATCCAGTAAAAATACAACTCTAACTCCTAGTAAAACATTACCAAAAAAATAGGGTCACTTTTCTATTGATTTTCAAATTACTTTATTTACTTATAAATTAGATTCTCAAAATAAAAATTATATATAAAAAATTAAAAACACCGGTTTTCTTTTTCTTTTTTTTTTTCTTTTTTTTTGGCTACAAAATAGGACCACTAAACAAAAAGCCTCGTCGCACGCACATGAAGCGCATATGATGTGGCTAGTGATATTTTATTATTTATTTTGACCTATAAGAAATTAACACCTCAACCATTGTGAAAATATTGTGTCAACTTGTTGTGTTAATATTTTTGTGAAATATTGTGAATTGAATAAACCAAAATTAGTGTAGCTAAACTACTGTAACTTTACGCATTCAAAAAAAAAAAAAAATGCTGGTGAAACAGTGCTGTTTGAACAAATCAAAAATACTGTAACTTCAAGCCATTCACTCTTTTTATATATAGCTAATATAATATGAAACAAACAAAAACAAATTGGTGTACTTGAGAAGAAAAAAAATCCATCTCACCAGATTGGCCAAATGCTTTGAATAAGTATGAAAGCTTTTTTAGTAGTATTAGAATGAGTCCAAGAACTTGACTAAACCAAAACACTGTTCCTAAGCCTATTGGCTTTTTTTATATGGTTAACAAATATCTTTCGATTGACAGTGCAAGTTGAACAAACCAAAAATACTGTAACTTCAAGCCATTCGCTCTTTTTATATATACCTAAAATAATATAAAACAAACAAAAACAAATTGGTGTACTTGAGAAGAAAAAAAATCCATCTCATCATATTGGCCAAATGCTTTGAATAAGTATGAAAGCTTTTTTAGTAGCATTAGAATGAGTCCAAGAACTTGACTAAACCAAAACGCTATTCCTAAGCCTATTGGCTTTTTTTATATGGTTAACAAATATCTTTCGATTGATAGTGCAAGTTGAACAAACCAAAAATACTGTAACTTCAAGTCATTCGCTCTTTTTATATATAGCTAATATAATATAAAACAAACAAAAACAAATTGGTGTACTTGAGAAGAAAAAAAATCCATCTCACCAAATTGGCCAAATGTCTTGAATAAGTATGAAAGGTTTTTTAGTAACATTAGAATGAGTCCAAGAACTTGGCTAAGCAAAATACTATTCCTAAGCCTGTTGGCTCTTTTTATATAGTTAACAGATATCTTTCTATTGATAGAGTGAGGAAAATTGCCCCTGCACTTCACGCAATGTTATTGGATTGGCTTCTGTCCATTCAACGCAGTATCATCGATGATAGATGTTTAATCCTGCTTTGCAATTAAAATTGCATATTAAATTCTACTGCCATTCTGCCAACCCTTGAAGTAGCTACAAAAAATATTTAAATCATTCTTAGAGAACCCATTATTGTGTCTGAACCATTGGAACTTGGTTGAAGCACAAAATGACGGGTTATTTTATAGCAAGAGCATTGTACATAATCTATTCGTTGGGATACACATACGAGTGTTATATTAAATAATGATGAGAAAAATGAGTGGTTAATAGTGGTTAATATAACATAATTGAGCACATGCTCATTAGGCTTAGGTCTTTTAAGTTAGATTGTGTGTGCCAAAAAAAAAAAAGGTTTAAATAAAATTCCACCCACTACCAAAAAAAAAAAAAAAAGACGTCAATAGTATTTTCAGGTTAGAAAAAATATAAGTCATTCAAATTCAACCCACTTCCAAAAAAACAAAAGTTTCATTAAAATTCCACCAACTGCAAAAAAAGAAAAAAAGAAAAAGAAAAAGAAAGTCAATATTATTTTTGGGTTAGAGAAATTAATGTGTTTCATGGGCATTTATTAACTCATTCTACCCACTTAATCGCGACTCCAGGATATATTTTTAGGGGATCAGTAAAAGGATACACTTTGGGTAAAAAAAAAAAAAAAGTGAATTTTACGGTCTACATGATTTTTTTATTACAAAAGTTTTCATAGCACGTACTAGTAAGAGAATAAAAGATGAGAAGTACTACATATACAATATTTTCACAACACTTTTCCAACAAATTTTAGATTATAAGTTGTTATTAGTTCTAATTTAAACCCACTATTGAAATTACTTTTTTTCTCATCAGTAACAATTAGTAACAATTTGCCACTTAGGCTTTATTATAAGCGTATTATGAACAAAGCGTTTCTCATATAAAATAAACTATAAGTTCATTGAATATTCTTTATTAATACGATGAAGATAATAATTATTGTTGCTAAGATTAATCTTTAAAATTATCTATTGTTTTTAAATATAATTAACATATGAATTATTGTTGTTAAGTGAGCTCCAAGTGAGATCTAAATACAATAAACTTTTATGTATTAGTTTATTTCAAATTTGTTAAGATCTAAATGATTTTTTTTTAGATTTTAGATGAACAAATTTATGCTTTTGTTGTTAGGCTTACTATTTTTTCCTTCATATTTTAGATCAAATTGGTTTTTTATTGTTTTTTTTTTTTGTGTGTGTGTGTGTGTGTTTTAAGAGGGTCAAATAAAAAAAAATTAAAGAATTATATATATATATATATATATGGCATAAAACCTAGAGCCGCCCAGAACCCAATATATATATATATATATATATATATAAATTTATTAAAATTCCACCCACTAGAGAGAAAAAAAAGTTTTATTAAAAATCCGGCCACTAACTACAAAAAAAAGTCAATAGTATTTTCGAATTAGAAAAATTAATCTGTTTCATGGGCATTTATATCATTGTCATGGATACCGTTCCGTTCCGGCCGGGGGCCTGAAAATTTCGTACCGGCAAGCAAACTGGAACGGCAAGCCCCTCTATTCCACCTCGGGTAAGATTTCGGCCTATTCCGGTGTGTTTCAGCAGTTCCGGGCTGTTTCGGTTAATTTCGCCCGAAATAAAAAATTCGGCCGGTATGAGTTTGTTGCACAGAAAGTTGAACTTGGGAGTCTTGGATCTTCATAACAGACCAAAATCGATCCCATCGTTCCTTTCCACAAATACACTGTGGTCTTTTGCTTCATAAGATGAATTGTAGAGGAATAACAGTGTCAAAACTAGAGGAATGTTGTGGCTCACGCAGTCATGCTTAACAAATCTGGATATCCATCAGAGAGAGAGAGAGAGAGAGGAGAATAGAGAAGAGAGAAAAGACTTGAGAGGAAAACTGAGATAAGTTGCGTGTGAGAGTAAAAAAATAAAAAGAAAGATGAAAGTCATGAAAAGATAAGATAGTGGGTCAGTTTTAACGTGTAGATCTCATAAAAGATGGGATAGAATTCAAAAGTGAGTAGTGTAAATATCAAGGAGTTAGATACAGTAGACGTGTGTGGATGAGAGAAAACAAGAGAGAACAAATTAAAAATAGGAAGAAAGTGAAATATGGTGGGTGAGGAAAAATATAATAATATAAAAAGTTGTAAATAGAGTTGGCTTGGTGGTCTGCTTTAGTCAAATTATGAAGCCACTGTCCAGGCTTACTTCAAATTTGCCTTTGCATTAAAAAAAAAAATAATTAGTATTTTAATTAAAATAATAATATTTTAAGTGAATTAATTAGATTAATCTTAAAATAACAAATTTTATAAATGTATGAAAATATAACTTTTATGTTTTTTTTTTAATATAAAAAGTAATAGGATATGAAATTATATAAATATATATATTATTTTTTTGGAATCCGGAACACCTTGAAACAGTACACTAAAATTAGCTGATACCGAAATATTCCGTTTCACTAGACAAATCGAAACGGGTCCGAAACGGTATTCATAACAATGATTTATATAACTCAATAATGAGTTTCTCAAAAAAAAAATAAAAAAGTTAATAGTATTTCCGGGTTAGAAAAATTAATGTCTGTTTCACGGGCATTTATATAACTATTAAAACCTCCACCGATTACCAAAAAAATGTCATGTTGGTCCTTGTGCCTTGAATTTGTCCACTTAATGTCAGGATTCTAGATATAGGAGTACTTTTCTTGTAAGGCTACATATATTGGTTTATATATGAAGGCCAGCTGGTTTGCTTTGTTGAACTATAGACACCCAGAAATGGCTGTGCAAGTGGTAATGCGAATTACTTTCTTTCTTCTACTGACCACCTATGAGTTAGCAGAAGCTGCAGCACCTATAGCAAAACCCAATTGTTCTGATAGCTGTGGAGATATTTACATTCCATACCCGTTTGGAAAGACTACCGAATGTTACTTGAATAACTGGTTCAAAATTGTTTGCAATGAAACTGGTGGCTCTCTTAAAGCATTCCTACCCAGCATTGGCATGGAGGTCCTGGAAATCAATCTTACTGATCCGTATAATGATAATTATTTTTGGAATGATCCGGGACTCGTTCGACTCAACGTGCCAATTATTTCTTCCAACTGTAAGAATTTGAGTTCCGGAAATATTGGTGGTGTTGATATCTCAGGTAGTCCTTTTTTCTTCTCATCTTATCGGGATAAATTCATTTCGGTTGGTTGCGACAACTTGGCCCTAATGACCAGCATCAATCCTATGGTGGTGGTTGGATGCAATTCGATTTGCGTTGATAAAAGCATTATAAAGGACATCAAACTTAAGAACTGCTTAGGCGTCAACTGCTGCATTACCACAATCCCTTCTGGGAATCAAGTACTTAATGCAAGTTTCAGAAGCATAAAAGAAGAAAATAAAGTCAATGAAGAATGCAAATATGCCTTCCTTGCAGATGATAAATGGTTGAGTTCAGAAGATATCACTTACAATGTGCAGTTTTTGGAATACGTTCCTGTGGTGCTGGAGTGGACAGCATCTGACTTTATTACAGTGGATCCAAACGAGTTGAGAAGACGGAACTCAGAAGAGTATCCTACACTTTACGGGACCAAATATTATTATTGCCTTAAAGGATACCAAGGAAATCCTTATCTTCCCACGGGATGTCAAGGTCAGCTACTGCAATTATCAACAAGCTTTCATTTTCTCGCATATTATTCGTCTAGTTTTCACTACTTTTATTTATTTATGTGTAATTATATGAATGAAAACCATGTAATTTGGGGGAAATTTTTCTTCATTTCATGCTCCTTTGAAAAGTACTTAGCAAATATATTTGTCAAACTCAATTTAGATTTTCTATTATATTTAATGTACGTACTTTAATAACTAAAAATGAAATAATATCATGAAAATGTATATGATATATTTTGTTAAATTTATAAAATATATTTACACAAAATAAAACTCATTGAACAATACAGAGACGGGAAGTTAATATATATTATATTAGATCTAACCTCATAGCTTGAAAATTTGGACAACCCTTTTTTCCCCTTCTTTTAGTTATATAACCCTTGGAAAGTTGCTACATGATATACTTCATTATTTGTTAATTATATTTTTGAAAATTTTTGCGTGGTGTTTTAATTTTCCCAGTATTGCATTTGCTCTTCTTTGACTGCTAGTGGATTGTATTACTTTATTTCTTTAAGAGTTAACTCGCATGAACTATTGGTATTTGGTTGTATTAATGTGGAAAAAAAAAAATTGGCATGTTAAAAATCACATATGACATTAAGCAATAGAAACTCAGTTACAAAGATAAAGTTTGTGCAAAAATACCTAAGGCAAAGTTTAATAATCCTAGAATTTAAAATTTAATAAATACAAACAAAGAAAATGAATTTTTGGCAATCTTTCACTAAAGAACCTATTGAGTATTGCATGAAATACAAATTTGAATAGAAACATAAACCTATAAAAAGATTTCTTATTCATTTTATTAAAAAAAAATGTATATCATGAATATTATAAATTTTATTGAATCTAGAAAGATCAAGTCACATATTGCAAATTTAACAAACAAAAATAACCCATAACTTTAATGAAGAAAATTGAAAAAAAGAAGAAAAAGAAAGGAACAACTTAAGATTATCCCTACTAATTACAATCCCAACTATTCTGGTTTAGGAGGGTATGCATGGTACCGTTGGTGCGGTTATTGAACAAATTTGCCACCCCATCATAGGGGTTAGTTACCCCTTTCACTACCAAAAAAAAAGTTTGTTTTTTTTAGGGTCCAAACCCTTAAAAAAAAAAATTATGAAAAACCCTTTAAAAAATTATTTTGAGGCTCAGCATGACTTTAATGACCTTTGAAACAAATTCCCTCAAAAAAGAAATTTTGACAGCCTACATGTACATGTGCAAGGATTATCAATGGCTGAGATGGATAATAGTTGATTTAGAGGATAGTTGAACCTCCGGAACAAGATACAGGGAACAGGGGATTAAAGGAGGGAAAGAAATAGAAGAGATGAGAAGAATGAGAGTATCATTAGTCAATTGCTTGAATGTCTTCACATACTGCCCTTATATACTGATCTATTACTTCTACTAATACCTGCCAACCACACATTATAACTGCTGCTAACCACACCTCAGTCCTACTAACCCAGCCTTACTAACTATAGTCACTTACAAGCCTCATACAACAGTAAAACATAGCACAGTATAGTAATATTGAATTACAATGTTTATCACAACCACACTACACTACAAAGTAATGATCCTAACAATTCCACCCCCCCCCCCCCTTAAAGCACCTTGCCTACAAGGTGTGGGAACCGAGTCTGCAAGTCATACAATACTTTCGAAGTAGCATCTTCTTTGCTCTCTCCTTGCCACTACACTAACACCTGAGTCACAATCCTGCTCCTTAGCTTGATTGATTTCCTATCCGAAATCAGCACAGGTACAAGAGTAAGCACCATATCAGCATTGACAACAGGTAAAGTGGGTCTTGACACCACTTGATTGCCCAATTTAGCCTTAAGGTTGGATACATGGAACACAGGATGGATCAAGGAACCAAGAGGCAGATCCAGCTTGTAGGAAACTTCCCCAATCTTCTGAAGAACCTTAAATGGCCCATAATACCTTGGAGCAAGCTTACCCAGCTTTTTGTTGTGCACTGAAGTCTGCTTGTAAAGCTGTAATCTGAGGTACACCCAGTCCCCCACAGCAAAGGACCTTTCCACCCTTTTTTAATTAACAAACCACCTCATACGTTCCCGAGCAGCACACAAGTTCATCTTGAGCAAAGAAAGAATCTGCTACCTATCCCTTAACATCAGATCAACTACATCAATCCTTGTAGTACCAGCCACATAGTTTAAAACCCTTGGGGGAGGGTATCCATACAAGTTTCAAAGGGTGTCATCTTAATTTAGGTGTGGAAGTTGGTATTGAACCAGAATTCTGCTAAGGGTAGCCACTACACCCAAGTGCTAGGCCTATCAACTGCAAAGGCCCTTAGGTAGTACTCCAAGCTCTTGTTCACCACCTTAGTTTGGCCATCAGACTGAGGGTGATAAGCTGAGGACATGGCCAGTGAAACACCCTGTAATTTCATCAATTCCTTCCAAAAGTGTGAGGTAAAAACTGGATCTCTATCACTAACAATGGTTGAGGGCATCCCATGCAGCTTAAACACATAATGCAAATAAAGATTAGCAACCTTGGCAGCAATGTAAGGGTGGGAAAGATCCATGAAATGAGTGTATTTGGAGAGTCTATCTACAACTACAAACACTACAAACTTCAAATGGGACTTAGGCAAACCTTCATCAAAGTCCATGCTCACATCCAACCATGGTTTCTCAGGAATGGGCAAGGGTTGCAACAATCCAGCAGGAAAACAAGTTTCATGCTTAAGTTTTTGACAGGTGTCACACTCTTTCACATACTGTTATAGATCTTGCCTTATGCCAGGCCAAATAAAATCCTTTTAAAGCCTGTGCAAGGTCTTTAGGTTTCCAGAGTGACCACCCAAAGGGCTATCATGTACCTACTGCAATACCACAGCCTTCAAATCCTTATTAGAGTCACCCAAATACAATCTATCTTTGTAAAATAGCAGCCTATTACAGAATGTGAACCCTGGGAAACTGTTGGTACTTGACTGTATAGCTTGCAAAATAGCCTTCAGTATTGGATCAGAATCATAGCTGCTCTTGCGCTTAGATAGCCAAGAAGGAGTGGGAAATGAGATAATGCATAAAGTACCTATAGAAGCAATACAAACATCAACACCACGAGAACTACTTGCAGTAAGAACCAAGGCTTCAGACTAAGCTAAATCAGAAGAAGAAACAGCAGCAACATCACACTGCCTCCTAGAAAGGGCATCGGCCACCACATTCTCCTTACCTGCTTATACTCCTCTATGAAAGCCTATTCCAATAGCTTAGAAATCCACTTTTGTTGGGCTGGGGTACCCACCTTTTGTTCCAGCAAATACTTAAGACTATGGTGGTCAGTCATGGTAACAAAAGGCCTCCCTAGTAGGTAAGGTCTCCATTTCTTTATTGCCACCACCAAGGCCAATAACTCCTTCTCATAAGTGGAGAGAAAGAGCTTACTTCCCTTCAAAGCTTAGCTGTGATAAGCAATAGGCCTGTGGTCTTGCATTAAGACAGCAAATCAGGCAAGGCCAGAACTGGAGGGCAAGAAACAGCTGCCTTAAGCCTTTGAAAAGCATTGTCAGCCTCTAAAGTCCAAACAAAAGAGTCTTTCTTCAAAAGAGCAGTCAAAGGGACTGCAATTTGGCCATAACCCTTCACAAACTTCCTATAGTATCAAGTTAATCCAAGAAACCCTCTCAAGGCCTTCACATCTTTAGGGATTGGCCATTGCTGCATAGCTGCAGTCTTCTTAGGGTCAGTTCTAACTCCCTCACTAGAGATAAGGTGTCCAAGGTACTCCACCTCATTAGTAGAAAACATGCACTTGGACTGTTTAGCATAAAGTTGGTGCTTTGCCAATGTTTCCAAAACTGACCTAAGATGACCAATGTGATCCAAAAGAGACTTGTTGTATACTAGGACGTCATCAAAGAACACAAGGACAAACTTCCTCAAAAATGGTCTAAAAATAGCATTCATTAAGGATTGGAAGGTAGAGGGGGCATTGGTCAAGCCAAATGGCATAATCAAGAATTCATAATGCCCCACATGTGTCCTAAAAGCAGTTTTGTGTATATCCTCTTCTTTCATTCTGATTTGATGGTAACCAGACCTCAAATCCAACTTAGAAAACAAACAAGCACCTCCCAATTCATCCAACAACTCATCAATGACAAGAATAGGATATTTTTCTTTAATAGTATCTTGATTTAAAGCTTTATAGTCAATACACATTCTTCATGAACCATCAGTCTTCCTAACCAGAAGAACAGGAGATGCAAATGGGCTACAACATGCCTAATTGAACCTACAGAAAGCAATTCTTTGATTATTTTTTCAATTTCATTTTTTTGGTAAAAGGGGTACCTATATGGTCTTTGGACAATGGCTTGGGCACCCTTCTTGAGCTGAATCTGATGCTCATGTCCCCTAATGGGAGGTAAGCCCACAGGTGTGGCAAATACTGCCTCAAATTCCTTCAGCAAAGCAGCAACCTGTGTAGGAATCTGAGTAGCACCCTCTATAGTCTGAGTGGAATCAGAAATCTGCAAAACCAAACCCCTCTTAATAGGTTCCTTCAAGAAATGAACCCCATCTTGAATGAGATTACCTTTTTCCCCCTTTAAACCATGGAGAAGTACAAACCCTTGGCCATACAAGAAGCACATGGTTAGCAATTTGAAGTCCCATTGGATAACCCTAAGGGTACTCAACCACTGAGTACCTAAGATCAAATCACACCCTCCCATAGGCAAAACATGCAGTTGTGTAAAAAATTGATGTCCTTGCAACACAATAGGAGCATCTTTGCACAACCATGAGTTCTAAGCATCTCACCATTAGCAACCTTTACCTTCAGGATTTGTGTACTGTCCACAGGTATATGCAACTGAGAAGATATTGCAATATCAACAAAGTTGTGGCCTGAATTTATCAATATTATCACAGACTTATGCTGGACTTTACCCCTCACTCACTTTGTACTAGAAGTAGGAGTACCACTTAGAGCATAGAATGTAATACCAACCTCCTCAACACCACTGTATTAACAATCCAAAGAGTTTCCAGATGCATAACTACCAATACTATCATCTAACTTAGTAATGTGCACTCTTGGATTAGCATTAGGCATAAACTCCACACAATCAAGAAGAAATAGCATGGCATTTTTACACTTATGACTAGGACCCCATTTCTAATCACAATTGTAACATAAACCCTTTTTCTTTCTTTCCTCCATTTGAGTAGGAGATATTCTCTTAAAGGGTAACCTATTATTCTTAGCATTTGTCAAAGTTGGCATTTTAGGAGGTGGACCAAGAATGGAGGACTTACTGGTTCCAATTGATTCTTGGAAATCTTTTTACGACTCCAATTGTACTCCTTTTGAATCTTGGACAACCCAAAAGCCTCATTCAGTGACTGAGGATTAAGCATTCATACAGGAAGTCTAATCTCATCCTTCAACCCACTGAGGAAGCAACTCAGTTTTTGTGTAGATGAAAGACCCTTGATCTTGTTTGACAAAACTTCGAATTGGGCCTTATACACTGCCGCAGAAGAGGTCTGTCTCAATCTTGTTAGTGTTTCCATTGGGTCATCATATGCAGTGGTACCAAACCTCACATGCAAAGCTTGAATTAAAGAATCCCAATCATGAAACACCCCTGTTTCCTCACCTTCTTGGAACCAAATAAGGGCCTCACCTTCCATGTGAAATGAAGCTAACATCAACTTTTCTCCAATAGGGGTGTTGTAGTATCTGAAATATTAATTAGCTTTGTAGACCCAACTCTTAGGATCTTTCCCAAAGAATCTTGGAAATTCCAATTTCATGGTGTGAGATACAGGTAATAACGCAGAACCAGAATTAGGATTCATATTCTTACCATTTCTCTAAGACTCGAATCCCTGTGAACCTTGATCAAAAGAACTTAATTTCTGTAACCCCATATTCAACTGTTGGCTCATATCATTTAGAGTTCTTGTGTGAATTTCTTGTACAATTTGCATCTCCTAGAATTCCTTAGTATGGTGATCAATGATGGTTCTAAGCGATGCAATAGCTTCATTGGTTGCTGTTGTAGCACGCATCTCTGTCATGGTTGATCAGGAAAGCCTGCACTGATACCAAATTGCAAGGATTATCAATGGCTGAGGTGGATAATAGCTAATTTAGAGGACAGCTGAACCTTCAGAACAAGATACAGGGAACAGAGGATTAAAGAAGGGAAAGAAATAGAAGAGATAGGGAGAGTGAGATAGCGAAGAATGAGAGTATCATTAGTCAATTACTTGAATGTCCTCAATCATACACGTGCCCTTATATACATGATCTGCTACTTCTACTAATACTTGATCTGTTACTTCTAACTAACTCTCCAACTCACACTACTCTGCTAGCCACACATTATAACTGCTACGAACCACCCCTCAGTCCTATTAACCCAGCCTTACTAACTATAGTCACTTACAAGCCTCATACAACAGTAAAACATACCACAGTATAGTAATATTGAATTACAATATTAATCACAACCACACTACACTACACAGTAATGATCCTAACAACATGACCCTCAAAACAAGTACTTTATCTTTATTGAGGATCACCAACCCTTGAAAAAGTTAAAAATAATTAATTAAGGGTAAAAAGATTTAAAAGTACTACTTTTGATAAAGAAGGTTATTTAAGGGTCTCCTAACCCTCAAAATAAGATTTTTGTTTATAATAATTAAAAAAAAAAAATTAAATCACTGTCATGCACATATACTTTAACGAACCACACAACAACAAAAATATAGATTATACCAAAACACAATATTTTATAGCCGGGTCCAAATCTCTTTCAATGTGTACTACAACCACACATACATCAAAACACCACATATTACAAAGTCCACATATTTGAAAGAGAGAGACATTGATTACAATTCTACAGTTCAGATAGATACTATCTTAAAAAAATCATATTCCAAAACCAAAAACTGCCCGTATCTTATGGAGATCCCACTATCCCCTCTCAGTATTCTCCACCACAATCGGATTCCCATATCTGCAATAAAAAAACCAATCCAAACACTATTAAAAAAAAAAAAAAATACAAACCAAACACAACCCAATCAGCTCACCATTAAAGAAAACAATAAAGGGAAAGGTTTTGCAGCAAGCAGTAATAACTGCATAATGGGTTATGTGGCAGCAAAAATAAAACATGTATCCCAACAATAAAAGTCTCATTCAACAAAGCACGAAAATAAAAATATACCATTTAAACCCTATAAGTAATAAATTAAGTCCCCATCTCTAATAAACTCCAAAATCTCAATCCTTGTTAAACACCTAACACAAACACAATATCATTACAGGTTTTTATTTTTTTTGAGAAATACAAGTTTTTAAGTTGGCCATTGAGGTGGTAGAGAAAATCATTTTTTATTATTACGTTTGACACATCAAAATTTTCAATTCAAGAGATAACAGCAATGACTAAATTAACTCAACATTGAAAGGTTTTGGACCAAATTGACACAATTGAAAGGCTAAGGACCAAATTGACATATGGTGTAAAGTATAAGGACTAACTCTGCAATTTACCCAATTATTTTTCTATAAAAAAATTAATGCCTATGTTTTAATTCAAATTATATCACCCTGATCATTGGAACCATACATTTGGATCCATGGAAATATTTGCAATCATAATAATTTATTTGTTTTAGTGGAATCATAACAATTTGAGAATGGGTATCCACCCATGACCCATGCTATGAAATGTTTAGGAGATTAAATTGTCATTATTACTTCATATTATAGTAGGAAATAAAAAATAATAGCATATTAATTAGGAGATTCAAATGGCAGTGGAAAGAATTTTGATATGTATCATTGTCATATGCTTTCACAACATGAAAATGCCAATAAATAAATTTTATAACTTACCTTTTATTTTATTTTATTTTTGGGCGCATAATGTTTATACTAGGGGACCATTTCTCAAAAAGTAGTTGGCATATTAAATAATTACTATTAGGGTAATTTACACATGCCACTTTTATTTTGTGACACTAACCTTCCTTACGGTTTACTTTATAAATCATTTACCACACTTGTGATTTCTTTATGAGCTATTTTCACTAACTTTTAACGGAATTTGATTATGTAACAAGTGGAAACATCACATAACACACACACATATATATAATTTTTTGTAGCAAAATTTAAAAATAAAATAAAATAAAACCTGTTTTTTTTATATATTTTATATATATATATATATATAATATTTTTATTTTGAAAATCTAATTTATAAATAGATAAAAAAATTTGAAAATTAATAGAAGAGTGGCCTTATTTTTTGGGCAATGTTTTAGTGGAAATTAGAGTTGTATTTTTACCGGATTGTCATTTAATTTTGTCTTTACTTAAATGTAGGGGGGTAGAGGTATTTTGAACCAAAAAAAAAAAGAGAATTCCAAATAAGAGAAGCCTCTTAAATAGTAGTGTATATACACACACACACACACACACACAAAGTCATTAATGTGAATATCAAATGATATTTTTTAAGAAAACTCATATTACATTTGCATATTCATTATATATATTTTTTATCTTTTAAGGATATTTTGAATGAATAAGTTGTTAAAGTTCCACTAATGAATCAAATATTCTTAATAGTTAGATTAACACCAAGTACGACTTCCGCAAATTATGTTATTAGGTAATTACCCCAAATTTGATTTCTTATTACACAAATTTTATGAAGAAGAATAAATTAGTAGATAAAGAATTTAATGTCCTGTTAAGTAACTTTTGTTTTTATATTACCTTTTGAAAGATAATAATAATGTTCTTTCTTTCTCTTTTTACTTTTGTTAAGACTTAAGCTTTGTTATTTTCCCTTTTGTTCACGAGCCATTTACTTTTTATAGGTTCTGAATCTTAAAATATATTGATTAAATAAGGAATTTTTTTTGAATGAATTTCGAAAACATAGAAGAGATAATAGTGTATTCACTACAGGTGTGATAAAAATTTAATATGTTAATAAAGAAATTCCATAAAATAACTTCACCCAAAAATATAAGAAAAAAAAAATACAAATTCTAATTGAGGCAGGGGCATTAATTGTAAACTATCTGTTAGCCGCTAATTCTAATTTGTAAACTAATTTGTTTGTTTCAATCAGATATAAACGAATGCGAAAACAAGACACTCAATAAATGTCCCAACAAGTCAGATTGTGTGAATACACAAGGTAGCTACAATTGCAACAAGCCAAAATCTCCAGTGAAGATGGCCATTATAGGTATGCCAATTTTTTAACTGTTATACGCATGCCTTATACTTAGGGGTGTGAGCAGTTCGGTCGGCTTAGTTTTTTCTCAAATTTATTATCAAAACGATAGGGATCAGTTTTCTCATAATTAGAACCAATGCACACTGTCTGAGGTCGGCTTTTAAACTGATAGCGGTGCGATTTTTTGCAGTCGGTTTGGTCGGTTTGCTTGGTTTGATATATTAAAAAAACTATATCAATACACAACCTGTTTAATATTTCAAACAAAATGTCCAATTGACAAACTTTTCACACATAAACCGGTTTACATATTAATACAAAAACATGTTCACACATTAATACATAAACCTGTTCACACATAAACCTATTTACACATCAATACATCAACCTTTACAATGAATTTATTGTATAACAATTAAACAAAAGCCAATGCCTAATAGCCTAATAGATAGTACGGTAGTACCACAGGTCCATGGTAGTTCTACTCTACAGCGTCTACTTACTCAAAATCCCCAAGTCAAAAAACATAAAAATAAAAATACAAAAATGCTGAAAATATTTGAAACAAACTGGATTAGCGGACCTAGAGAATAGAGAGAGAATACAGAGAGACAAAATGGATTAGTGGAGTATGAAACATCGAAACTTACCGGCGGTATTGTGGCGGACTGGTAGGAGAGTGAGCACTGCTATACTGAGCAGCTTCAGTGCTACAGCAACTGAGAGGCGAGAGAGAGAGATTTTGGAGATCAAAAGTTGGAAAAGAAGTATTTATATGGTTCCTCAATTTTTATAACCCTAGCCTTCCAGTTCCATGACGTCTTTTTTTTTTTTTTTAACAGCCTGGTGAACGGCGTTGTTTCGTTACTTTCAGGTGTAAAAACTTAATTTAAATATATTAAAATATTAAAGAATATATATATATATATATATATATATATAAAATAGATCGGTTCGGTGAGGATTTGGTTTTTGGAAATCAATTCCGATTGCATCACCGCACCGGTATTGGAAAGATCCACGACCTCCACTCGTCGGCCTCAGCTTCTGCTGTTGGCCCCAGGTGCGGTGCGGTTTCTCAACTCCAGTCAGCCCCAGTGGTTGCAGCGGTTATTTGCACACCCCTACTTATACTGATTTAACTAAACAGTAACTTGTGTAATGCATGAAAAATTTTTAATATAAATTTTTTTTTCACTTTATAATACTAAATATGAAATTTGACAATCATAATAGTTACTAATAGACATTTATTATTATTGTATTTATTATATATAGAACTATATATTCTATACCTGGCAGTGAGAACTATATATTCTACCATTAAAATAAAATATAATGTGTCGTGATTCAAATTATGGGTTTAAATTAATATAGAAACAAATTTATATTCAATTAAAAAATATTATAATGATGTGTAAAGTTGTGCAATCTCAAAAGTTTATTTGGCAAAATATATGAGGTGAACCATAAGTCAAATGTTTTCAATATTATAAATATTAGTTGTTAATCTATGTAATGAATGATAATTTATATAGTATGATATAATTTTTTTATCTTAAGTATTAAAGTCGAAAATTATAGTAGATCTTAATAAGAATTTTTATTTTTTATTTTTTTATTTTATATGATTGTGTTTGTATACAGAACTATATATTCTAGGAATTAGATAGAATTAATTTTTGTAAGGGCCTTTTATGCTTTTGGACTCAGGCATTCTGTAGTAGGTAGGAGAGTTGGGCCTGACTTGTTATCTCCGTAGGATCTGCTCAGAGCTAGTTCGTACACAAGAAAAGACACCCCAAAAAAAACAAGAAGACACCCCATTCTTATTTCTTGAAGAGGGTCATCTCCCCATGACTAAATATTTCACATTGCCCATGGGCCAATGTTTTCTATTCCTTGTTCTTTATAGGTATTTTTTTTCTCTTTAGGCCCCTGCTTGTGCCAGGCTTATTCACTTTCTGGGCCTTAGGGGTATGACCCTATTGTTTTGCTTCTATTCTCTAATCTCTCCCTCATTTTTCTTGGTTAGGTTTAGGCCTTTATGTCCATATTATCAAAAACGGGTATCAACAATTTTAAATTTATTTTCTTATAAAATTATATATTCTAGCATTTATAGAAAATATGATGTGCCAAAATTCTAATGGATGGTTTAAATATATAATAGAATTCAAAATCAATTAAAAAGTATATATTAAAATAATTATGTGTAAAATTGTGAGGTTTCAATAGTCTATATGACCCAATATCATGAGGTTTATCAAAAGTTAAATGCCTTTAGTGTGTGTGTGTGTGTGTGTTTTTTTTTTATTTGATAGCTACAACAGGAAATGTGAGATTTGAACTTTGGATGTCTTGAAAACACAAAACAATGTCAACCAATTGAGTTAGAAGGCACTCGGCATAAATTATAATTATAAATTTGAAAAAAATAAATAAAGTGAAAATAAAAACAAGATCATAGTTACGTGATAGAGAGGCGCTATACCATAAATCCTTGACAAGAGGGACTATACACAAATTTTCATCCATTATTGTAACTAGCTTGTAACCCCATACATATGTATGGATACGCTTAAAAATATACAATAAGATGTATATTGATAGTCATTTTTATATTTTGTTAACTCTTTAAAAAATTTTGTAAGGATATTATTAGATATAAAATGTAAATTGTCCTTTTTTTTTTTTTTAATGATTGTGAAACACTTTTTTTTTTTTTTTTTTTACGATTCATTTATTTTAGATTATTTGGTTTTTGTACTTAATAATAACTCACTTGGATTAATATTTATGATGTGGTCCTACATTTGATTCTAAAATTAAAAAATAAAACTCTTTAAGAATAAATAATTTAGGACACATGGCACAAAATTGGAACTCTAATTTGGAATTCTAATTTGAGTTTCTCTCAGATTTACCTATTATTATTATTATTATTATTTATATAGATTCTATGGTGATATATAATTCTAACATCCATTCATTAGCATAGAATTTTTTTAGTTAAATTTTTGTATGGATTTGAATTTTTGTTTTTACTTGGCAAATAGAATTGTACTTTTAGTTTATTGGTTTTACTCAGCTCAATGGATCATGGAAGGGAATGAGTTGGCCACTTGGGTATCCTACCATTATGAGCTAAAAAAAAAAAAAAAAAAAACTGTATTTTATGCCCTTTTAGGTTGTGTTTTAGCATTAGCTGAAAAATGCAGTTTTTTTTTTTACTATTTAGTTTATTTTTACTACTATTCAACTTATTTTTTCTATTATTTATGGTTCTTATTGTACTTTTTGGTACTATTCATATACCCCACTATACTATTTTAGTTAGCTTTTAACTTCCTTTTTTTTTTTTTTTTGAGAAATAAACACACACACACACACACATAATGGAGAGGGAAAGAGGTTCTAACACAAAAACACACCACAACTATACTCAAAAGTTATAGTAAACTTAGATTGTACTTTTTGGTACTATTCATATGCCCCACTATACTATTTTAGTTAGCTTTTAACTTCCTTTTTTTGTTTTGAGAAATAAACACACACACACACACAATGGAGAGGGAAACGGGTTCTAACACAAAAACACACCACAACTCCACTCAAAAGTTATAGTAAACCTAGCTTTTAGCTTTATCTACCTTACTTTCACCAAAAAATATTTAGTTTCACCTAAAATCAGCTGTTCCTAAACTAAATTTATGTACATTTAGAAGATGAAGAAGTACTTTAAGTTTTGTTCTTTTCGCAATAAATCACTAAAAGATAAAACATGCATTTTATAATTTGATAGTTTCAGACTTTTAGCAGAATTGCATTACTCATCACTCTTACATGCCTTTTTATTTTATTTTATTTTATTTACTTAAAAATGTACTAAATCATAATATGATTGTCTGTTATTTAATACTAGTGTGTAACTCAAGCATTTACATGTATATATATATATATATATATATATATATTAATAGCAAAACCTGAGAGAAAATTCAATTAAATTTTAAATTAGAGTCTAATTTTGTGCCATTTGTCTCATTTAATTTTTAAATTTGTGTGTCAATAGAAGTTCAATTTTTTAATTTTAATTGAATTTCAATTTTATTTTGTGTGTCTCAATTTTAATTTTTAATTTTTAATTGAAGTTCAATTTTTCGTTATGTGTCTTAACTAATTTTTTTAATTTTTGTGGCAAGTGAATTATTGGGTACAAAAACCGAAGAGTCTAGATCCAATTAGATTCTTAATCATATATATATATATATATATATTAATAGGTAAAACTAAAAAAAAAGTTAAATTAAAATTTGAAATTAAAATCCAATTTTGCGCCATATGTTTAAATTTATGTGGGGACCATATCATAATTATCTACTTAAGTTTGTGCCATGTGTCCACTTAATTTTTTTTTAATCTTTGTGCTAAGTGAGTTAATGAGTGCAAAATACTAAGAATCTAAATTAATGAGCTATAAAATAAATAATAAAAAAAAACCAATCTCATATACTCAATAAAAATTACAACATAACAAAGATCACCACACATTCTTTCTTATTAAAAATTAGAAAAAAAGAATATGATCATAAGGAGTATTAAATTTAGATAAGAATTTTAATATGTGACTAATTACGTTTGCCATTTAAAAAAAATTTGACTAATTATTTATATTTTTATGGAATCCAATTTTGTGTCATGTGTCTAAATTTATATGAGGATCACATCATAATCATCCAGTTAAGTTTGTGCCATGTGTCCACTTAAATTTTTTAATCTTTGAGCCGAGTAAGTTAATGAGTACAAAATACTAAGAATCTAATACTAATGAACTGTAATTAAAAAAAATAATAAAAAATAAAAATAAAAACCAATCACATATACTCAATAAAAATCACCACATAACAAAGATCACCATACGTTCTATCTTATTAAAAATTAGAAAAAAAAAATTATCCTATGTAGTGTTAAATTTAGATAAGAATTTTAATATGTGACTAATTACATTTACTTTTTTTAAAAAAAAATTGACTAATTATTTATATTTTTTATGACAAAAATTGTGTTTAATTTTAAATGTATCCATACTTATGCATGTGTTACATGCTATTTGTTTTTTGTTTTTTTTTTTTTTTAAAATTAACTAATTGTTTATATTTATAATAAAAATTATTTTTAATTTTAAATGCACCCATGCGTTTGCATGGATTACATACTAGTCTATATATCTATATATATATAATAATAGGTAAAGCAGAGAGAAAATTTAATTAAATTTCAAATTGGAATTCAATTAGAGTCTAATTTTGCACCATGTGTCTCATCTAATCTAAATTTTAGAATTTTGTGCCAAGTAAGTTAATTTAGTATAAAAATTGAATTTCAATTACAGTTTAATTTTGTGCAACGTGTCCCATCTAATTTAAATTTTTAAATTTTTGTGCCAAATTAGTTAATTTAGTGTAGAAAACAAGGAGTCCAATATAATAAACCATAAAAAACATAATCATATAACTAAAAAAATTCAAAATTATAAGTAATCTATATATATATATATATTAATAGGTAAACCTTAGAAAAAATTGAATTAGAATTTGAAATTATAATCCAATTTTGTGCCATGTGTCTAAATTTATGTGGGAACTACACCATAATTATCCACCCAAGCTTGTGCCATGTGTCTACTTAAGTTTTTTAATCTTTTGTGTCAATGTGAGTTAATGAGCAAAATACTAAGAATCTAATATCAATGAACAAAATCCAATTAAATTTCCAATTGGAATTCAATTAGAGCCTAATTTTGCGCCGTGTGTCTCATCTAATCCAAATTTTAGAATTTTGTGCCGAGTTAATTTAGTGTAAAAATTGAATGAGAAATGCTAACGAATGCCCTTAGGGCATTGGTTAATAATCTATTTAAAGAAAGTTTTTATAGGAAAAGAAAAAAAAGTAATTAATGTTTTGACATCTTTTTTCATTTCCCATATGAAAGCTCAAAATGTGTGAAAATACAAGAGCTTGTTTAGACCCCCAATTCAAATTACGGCTTGGTTGATTTTACACTAACTTAATACTAAGTGTGGAATAGTGTAAACACAAGCAAGTAAACATGAGAGCTACTCTAATCCATATTTAAAGCAACACAGCAGTAAAATGAAATGAACAAGAGTAGGGAAAAGAGATGCGAACATAGATAACACCAAGATGTGTTATCGAAGAGGAAACTAAAGACCTCGGCGAAAAACCTCTTCGCCGCCCTCCAAGCGGTAATCGATCCACTAGACAATCAGTTGAGATACATGGGTAAGCAAGAGACCCTCCAAGCCTAATCTACCCTCTGTACCTAAGCCCTCTAAACTCCTACTCCAACAAGGCTTTTCGGAACCGTGTCTTGTCTAGCTCTCCAGATCCCGCAACAAGTTCCATGTTGCATCTACCATCCTTGGCTTCTTCCAATGTTTCCCAGTAGAACCAAAACCTCATTGGACACTCTCAAAAGGTGTGGTAAGTGTTTGGGCTATTGACCTCTCCATGGTATGGAAATGGAGAGGTAGGAGATGAGAAAATTCCACAAACAAATGTGTAGAGAATTGTTGGTATAATAATTTCTAACTCTCAAGTGTTTTAGCTAAGGTTTTCTCTCTAAAACTCTCTGTTACATTTGTGGGTAATATGGATATACATAATGAGGGTACAGAAAGTGTGTATCAGGCAATACAGACTGGCAAAATAGAGTGTCTCGCGGGAAGGCCTTACCCACGAGATACTCGCGAGACACAACTATCTCCATCTATATAGACTCTTCGCATTTCAGTCATGTGCAAGGCACATGACTCTTTTCGCGGGATGCTTAGTCACGAGATACTCGCGAAAACCTTCCTTGCTTTAATAGCTTGAGTCTTCACACTCTCTCTCACTATCACACAACCCTTACAATAAATTCCCATAACAGATACAGGGTACAAAAGATTGAATAAAATTACAATCAAATTTTGCACGGAATAAAAGCCAACAAAATACATATTTGTAAATCACAACTTTACAATTTCTCCCTTTGGCTATTTCGTGACAAAACCCCTAAAACAGACTCTAGACTTAAACGTGAGTTTGGGAACAATGACAAAACTCACTCACACCTAATCTAGAAACTGTGAAGCACTTGCAGTTTATACCTATAACCTGAAACACTTGCACACAAACAAATCTTTCATTAAGCTTATGACAAATTGAACACAAGGTATGAACAAGAGCAAGTATAGTGCGATCAAGTATGTAAACAATAGATATCATGCAAACAAACACTTGATCAAACAAGGGCAATCATTAAAGAATGACTCCAATGAACATATAACAAGTAAATGTTCATCCGGACATGTACAACGAAGCAATCACTTATGATTATTTGCATGTCCAATCACACAACCAATACAACATACACGAAGTATATGCATCTAGGAACAATCCTACTAAGGGCACAAGTGTGAAGTACTCAAGAAATTATAGCAATATCTAAAAGTACACCAAGAATGCTACACAAGCATTAAGAAAGTCACAAAGACAATATATTAAATAGCTAAGCATAATCATGAACTATGAGCAAAGCAAACATAGTTAATGTAGCACAAATCTCTTTCTCTCTTTCTCCCCCATCATATCACTCCTCCTATCATGAATCTTAGGAGCTGTGATGAACTTGGAACATATATATTTGTAACCTGAAACACTTGCACAAAACACATTAGACCCTCAAGATAAAGCAAGTAATAAAAGGACAAGTATAATATAACAAGTAAATTACGATCAAGTAAACATGATGTGAAACATAAGAGCAACTTGATCATACACCAAAACAGTCATATAGAAATGACTACAATGACCACATAGCAAAGCAAATGATCATCCGAAGAAGCATAAGGATGTATGCATGTTCAACACATAAACACGATGCGATGAGAGCAATAAAGCATAGAACACAAAGCACCATAAAATACTGAGAAAACAAGTATAAGGTAAAGCAAGGTTTTCTCATAAAAGAAATTTTCTCATAAAAGAATGTCTTCTCCCCCTTGATATATGCATCTCCCCTATGGATTTCTCCCCCTACGAATGTGCATGAGGTAGAATTTATCCCTTTAAGAATGTGCATATGAGTCATAAAATCTTCTCCCCCTTTTTGTCACAAATAGACAAATGAATCAAGAGGAAGGAGGGAAAGAAAAGAAGATACAAACAAGGGTGAAAGATGATGCATGAGGGGTGCAAGATGAATGAGAAAATGAAGGTTAAACAAAAGACAAAAACATCTTAAAAAAATGTTATAAAGCATAAAGAGCATGACATGCTAAGGATGATGGAACATGATGTAAACCTAGGCATGATATAGACACAAGAATATGTTAAGTGCTAAAAGGTCTAAAAAGACTTAACTAGCATGAGAGAAGTGCAAAACATGTCAAGTGTTAGAGTGTGTGTAGCAAGGTACATCTAGTGTGTATGTGAGATGCATGACCAATGCATGAATAAGCACTCACGGGGCAAAGTGCATAAAACACACCACCAATGATCAAAACATGATAAACTGAATAATTATGGTGATCCCCAAAGTTTGGTACTCATCAGAGACCAAATCAACAACAAAATTCCATTTGGGCATTTTATCGAACATTTAGAGTGCACACACTACATATATATGTTAAACAATGCATAAACATATGAAAATCTTGCCTAAATACATGTTATTTTTTCCACAAGAGGCCAACATTCAAAGTAAGTCATCATTTAAAACAACGCCCAATCAAAAAGATTGACAAAAAATAAGTTTTCCAACTCCCAATTGAGAAAATCCCAACTATGAACAAAAAACCCCCAAAAACATAATCTAAGAATCAAAATCAATGAAAAGAGTTAAAAATTACCTTAGAGATGTTAATGGAATGAAAAACACTTGAATTTATTTGGGTTTTGATGTAGAAACATTAAAGCAGGGGTTTGAGAGAAGATGAGAGGCGTTTAAAACAAATGTCCCACAAAATAACCTTTAAAAAGCTGATCTAGAAATTTTCGCTTGTATCTCGCTGGTTAGCTTCCCGCGAAAATTTCGCTAGTATCTCGCTGGTAAGCCTTACTCACGAAACAGCCGTGAAACAGTAGCGAAACTCTCTGTGTAAAGTTGAAAAACTTGAGAATTGGACCTTTTAACTCCTAGCTGAGCTTACATGTGAAATGGGTAACAAAAACACCTGTAATTTTTTTTTTTTTTTACACAAAAACAATTTGAAAAACATTGAAAAACATGGGTGATACAAATCACTTCCAAAAGCAAACAAAAAGAACACAAATATTTTTGGTTTGATCCACATATGGTTGAGCACACACACATCACATTTGAACATGTACAACCACACAAATGAAATAGGCATTCATTGAACATTAAACTTGTGTGCTCTGTGTGTGGATCAAGTGTGGAATAGTCCTTAGACTAGAGTGAACCTTCAATAATCAATTCAATCAAGTCATACACAACTGATACGAAATCAAGTAGTCTATCTGAATTATAGAAATGGGCATATATGACCTCCCACAAAAATGATTACAAAATCTTTGAAACTTTTCATTTGGCTTCTTTACAAATCATAACATTTGATCATTTTTTAAACAATACATCTCTTTTTGAGATTGGTTCTTGAAATTTTTTATATTTCAACTTTTAGATTTAGTCTTTAGCTTTTTGAGCGCCATACATTTTAATACAAAAGTCGAATTCCCTTTTTTCTAGTCAAATACTAGTATGTGCGACAGGCTTTTGCAGCTTATTATCTCTTTTCATTTGGAGATTTACATTTGGTGAGCTTTATAGCAAAAACATAAAAAATAAAGTGGGAAGAGATATAGGCACAAGTCTATGCAAGTATTAAGACCATCAAGACTATTGACCAATCATTCATGACAAGCTTAAAGATCTATTTACAACAATCACACATAGTTTTCAAGATTTCTCCCACAAAGATATATGTGCATACATAACAAGCTAAGTTCGTAAATGCACTACGCCATTAGTACAAAGGTACTAGGCCAAACTCACATGTGATATGTGCTCAAAACTTATACGATCAAACTTTTTGAATTTTTCACTTTTTATGTGGTTTTGGATTTTTACACACACAAAATAAAGACATAAAAGTAAGATAAAAAACAAAAACAGAACAATGCATATAAAGAGATGCAAAATGTACAAATGCATGACAATGAAGCATCTAATGCATGAAGGGTCCTACAAAGATCGAAAGAATTAGATCAAGGACCAAATGAGCAAAAGCTCAACCATAGGAACCCTTCCTCATCCAAAAGGAATGATTGTTTGGAATGAGTGTCTCATGAGAAGTGAGATGAGGGTTGGAAGAGTGTGAACTGGAGATGCACATAGATAAGAAGGTAAGAACATCAAAAACTTTTTCCAACAACTTACCATTTTCCCCTAAAATCGGTTTTGCTTTCATAGCACACCTTCCAAACAACTCAAGTTTCTCTTTTCTTTTGATTCTTTTAAGAGCTTGAAACTTAGAGCAATGTGGTCTAAGATGACCAAAGGCACCACAATGGTGACAAACAATGGGTTTAGGTCCACTGGGCCTTTTAGGAGGGGATCTAGCAACATGAGTTTTTTCTCTCTTTAACTTAGGGCATTGAGGTCTTATATAACCGATCACACCACAATGGTGGCAATTAGGAACAAACTTAGATCCACTCAATTCCTTAGGATGGGACCTAAATAGAGGCTTAGGCTTAAGAGTCTTTCTCTCCACCTTTTGGTTTCTTTTGTGTGGAGGAATATACACCGATTTATTCTTTGAGGTAGAACACGCAATAGGCACAAAATCAAATACCACAACATGATTGCAACAAATATTATCATCTTTTTTAATAGAAGGTTTAGCAATCAAACACTTGGCATGCATCTTAAGAGATTCATTTTCACATTTTAGCTCATCAACAAGTTTGTTAGACAAAACAAGTTTAATTAGCATCCAAGTCCATATTCAAACACTCAAACTCTTTCAGTTTTTCATTAGAATTTTCAGCAAGATTCTTATATTTCTCAACCAATTTGTTAGATTCATTGAGCTTAGAAATCAAATCATCATTTTAACAAAATAACTTGCTCAAATATTTATGAAACTTCTTAGCCTTTTTCTTGAAGAGTTTGATGTTAGGAATATCAATAACACCCAAAGATTCATGTAACATGGCATCACAATCATGAGGATAAACACTCATATAGGCATTTTCACAAACACATGGCATGTTACAATCAACAACATCCATAGAAGCATACAAAGCATTATCTATGGCAAAACACACAAGGGGTCAAGGATCACACTTAGGTAATGAAACCAAATCAAGTGTACCCACTCTGATACCAATTGAAAGCTCGAAATGTGTGAAAACACAAGAGCTTGTTTAGACCCCCAATTCAAATTACGGTTTGGTTGATTTTACACTAACTTAATACTAAGTGCGGAACAGTGTAAACACAAGCAAGTAAACACGAGAGCTACACTAATCCATATTTAAAGCAACACAGCAATAAAATGAAATGAAAAAGAGAAGGGAAAACAGATGCAAACACAGATAACACCGAGATGTGTTATCGAAGAGGAAACTAAAGACCTCGGCGAAAAACCTCTCCGCCACCCTCCAAGCGATAATCGATCCACTAGACAATAAGTTGGGATACATGGGTAAGCAAGAGACCCTCTAAGCCTAATCTACCCTCTGTACCTAAGCCCTCCAAGCTCCTACTCCAATAAGGCTTCTCAGAACCGTGTCTTGTCTAACTCTCCGGATCCCGCAACAAGCTCCATGTTGCATCTGCCATCTTTGGCTTCTTCCAATGTTTCCCAGTAGCACCAAAACCTCACTGGACACTCTCAAAAGGTGTGGTAAGTATTTGTGCTATTGACCTCTCCATGGTATGGAAATGGAGAGGTAGGAGATGAGGAAATTCCACAAACAAATGTGTAGAGAATTGTTGGTGTAATAATTTCTAACTCTTAAGTGTTTTAGCTAGGGTTTTCTCTCTGAAGCTCTCTGTTACATTTATGGGTAATATGGGTATATATAATGAGGGTACAGAAAGTGTGTATCAGGCAGTACAGACTGGCAGAATAGAATGTCTCGCAGGTGTCTCGCGGGAAGGCCTTTCCCGCGAGATACTTTCAAGACACAGCTGTCTCCATCTATACAGACTCTTCGCATTCCAGTCATGTGCAAGGCACATGCATCTTTTCGCAGGATGCTTAGTCACGAGATACCCGCGAAAACCTTCCTTGCTTCAATAGCTTGAGTCTTTACACTCTCTCTCACTATCACACAACCCTTACAATAAATTCTCACAACAGATACAGGGTACAAAAGATTGAATAAAATTACAATCAAATTTGGCACGAAATAAAAGCCAACAAAATACATATTTGTAAACCACAACTTTACACCATAAAAGTTGTGTCAAAACTTTCCTATAATGGATTGTTAAGCAATACCCTAAGCGCACTCGTTAACATGACCCAAATTGAATTTCAATTAGAGTTTAATTTTGCGTCACGTGTCCCATCTAATTTAAAATTTAAATTTTTTAAATTTTGTGCCAAATTAGTTAATTTAGTGTAGAAAACTAGAAGTCCAATATAATAAACCACAAAAAAAATTCAAATTTGTAAGTCATCTATATATATATTAATAGGTAAACCTTAGAAAAAATTGAATTAGAATTTGAAATTGTAATCCAATTTTGCGTCATGTGTCTAAATTTATGTGAGAACTACACCATAATTATCCACTTAATCTTCCGCCACGTGTCTACTTAAGTTTTTTAATCTTTTTGTCAAGTGAGTTGATGAGTGCAAAATACTAAGAATCTAATGTTAATGAACTGTATACTCAATAAAAATCACAACATGTTTCTCAAAAAGTCACCACATAACAAAAATCACCACACGATCTATTTTATTAAAAAATAGGAAAAAAAATGATCATAAGTAGTATTAAATTTAGGTAAGAATTTTAATATGTGACTAATTATGTTTACTTTAAAAAAATAATTTGACTAATTATCTATATTTTATGATAAAAATTGTGTTTAATTTTGTATATATCTATATGTATGCATGAATGCATGTGTTACATGCTTTAAAAAAAATTAATTTGACTAATTATTTATATTTTTATAATAAAATTTTTGTTTAATTTTAAATGCACCCATGCGTTTGCATGGAGTTACATGCTAGTTTATATAAAATGAGAAACCATTACTTATTTTAGAAATTCATGGCTTAAAAAATGTGTAAGTTAAATATAATGGTTTAGAATCTAATATGTAATGGTTTCTCATTTTATATAAATATATGATTTAGAATCTAATTGGATTTAAACTCTTTAGTTTTTACATCCAATAATTTACTTTCTACAAAAATTTAAAAATTAGATAAGACACATGGCGAAAAATTGAACTCAAATTAAAATTCAATTTAGAATTTAGTTGAATTTAGACTCTTTGATTTTTGCACCTAACAATTTACTTGACACACAAATTTAAAAATTAAATAAGACACGTGGCATAAAATTAGACTCTAATTAAAAGTTTAATTAGATTTTCTCTCAACTTTGACTATATATATAAATAATATATATATATATATATATCTTTCTCTTGAAAAGACAATTTCTTTCTATAAAGTTGCATAATTCTTCATTTAATTTAGGTTTTTGAATCTATTATAATATATATTTTTATAGTAAGGTAGGCCTGCCAGGTACATGTTGCAAAGTTAGCTGGAGCCATGATACGGGGAAATTTTTGTTGCACCCATAAAGCCCTTAAAACGCAATAGACTTGCATGAAAAATCAAGAACCTAACAAGAAATTTTATGTATAAAAAATATTTCCATAAAACAAAACAATAAATTTTATTCTTCCTAAGAAATTAATTAGCAGTTAACACCAATTTATATTCTAGGATATTATGAGAAAATATTTATGTAAAAAAAGAAAAAAAAATAGTAACTTCTTTTTAAAACGCGTGAGAAAGATATTTCCAATTCATTGTACTTTTCTTCAAATCTATTTTACACTTATTCACAATTTTACATAATCCGAATTTAGGTTGATGTGATATTTCTATTTAATTTTCTTGATTTGTGCAGTTATTTGTTCAAGCCTTGGGGCATTGTTTCTATTCACTATTACATGTTGCTTGTACAAAATCATAAAGAAAAGAAACAAAATCAAGCTCAAGAAAAAATTCTTCAAAAGGAATGGTGGTTTATTATTACAACAACAGTTATCTTCAAATGACAACAATGTTCAAAAGACAAAATTATTCAATTCAAAGGAGTTAGAAAATGCGACTGATCATTTTAACAAAAATAGAATTCTTGGTAAAGGTGGGCAAGGTACAGTTTATAAAGGAATGTTAGTTGATGGAAGATTTGTGGCAATTAAAAAGTGCAACACGGTGGGTGAGGGGAATCTTGAAAAATTCATTAATGAGATTATCATTCTTTCCCAAATCAACCATAGAAATTTGGTCAAACTACTTGGGTGTTGTTTAGAGACAGAAGTTCCTTTGTTAGTTTATGAATTCATTCCCAATGGGACACTTTTTCAGTACATTCATGAAGAGAATGAAGATTTTCCATTGCTAACATGGGATATGCGCTTTAGGATTGCCAAAGAAGTTGCAGGATCTCTTTCTTACTTACACTCAGCAGCTTCACTTCCCATTTACCATCGAGATATAAAATCTTCAAATATACTCCTCGATGACAAATATGAAGCAAAAGTAGTAGACTTTGGAACTTCAAGATCAGTGGCCATTGACCAAACTCATGTAACCGCAATGGTATATGGTACTTTTGGGTACTTGGATCCGGAATACTTTCAAACAGGTCAATTTACAGAAAAAAGTGATGTTTATAGTTTTGGAGTAGTCCTTATTGAGCTCTTAATGGGAGAAAAACCAGTTTCTTCAACAAGATCACAAGAAGATCGAATTTTATCTACATACTTCATTCGTTCAATAAAAGAGAACCGTCTTTTTGATATACTTGATACTCAAGTAAGGAAGGACGGCAATAAACATGAAGTCATGGCAATTGCTAATCTTGCAAAAAGATGTTTGCACTTGAATGGAAAGAAACGACCTACAATGACAGAGATTGTGATGGAGTTGGAGGGAGTTCAAAAAGTTTACTATGATCAACCAAATTTTGAAGAATTTGATGGTGTTAGAAATGAAGAAATGGGGCCTTGGAATGACATTCCTATTTTATCAAGATCGAGTTTAGAAATAGGTGAACCTTCATCATCATTTGTCCTTCCACTTTTATCTCACTTTGATTAATAAATTATCTGTTTTGGTACTTTCTTTTCCTTGTTGTAAACTATTATAACTTCTTTTAGGCATATGCACAATATACTAGTCAATGTATAGGTTCATTTTGAAATATTGTGTAAGAAATTATGTTTATGAGCCATATTTGGGGAATTAGGTTCAATTATAAGAAGAAATAGAACATGTAGTTTAGACCCTAGTTGTGTATTATGCATCAGATTAATTAATTGTATACCAATATGCACCATATCATAAAGCAATAGATGCACAATATGGAGATGAAGTAGAAAACTGATGGATCTTGATTTTAAAGGGGGAAAAATGGTTTTAGATTAAAATTCTTTTTGAGAAACCCATGACTTATAAGAATTAATGTTGAGATAAACTAAAAATCTCAATGTTTCCCATGTTATGATCGGAGGTCCTAGCCATCCTTAAGATCCCATCATTCTGTTGTGAATAATGTGGTTATTTGATTGATGAGGTTTGAACCAAGTGATTACATAGAGGAGAACCTCCTCAATGATTTCATTAATCGAAGGCTTTTTGAAAAAGGGGAAACCTTTAAACCAGAACTAAAATATAATTTTTGAAAAAAAATTGTGCTTTGAAAAGAGAATTTTGGAAGATCAAATTTTTTTAATGAGATATAATTTTGGCAACATAATTGCTTTAAAAAGAAAGTTTTGGAAGATCAAATTCTTTTTTTTAATGGAGATTAGGAAATAAATTTTGAGACAGGATTTTGGTAGCATAATTGCTTTAAAAAAAAAAAAAAAGAGTTTTTGAAAACTTGATTTTTAATGGAAAATCATGAAACTAGGGTTAAGAATTAATTTTGGCAGCATAGCTATAGAATTTCATCATTGGCTAAAGAGATCATGAGAAATGGGAGGATACATGTATGCAAGACTATAATGTTATAGAGGGGTATACACAATGTTAATACCCATTTTTGATAACAAGGGCCCAATGGCAGAAAAGCCAAAATTGAGCCAAGAGAAAGAAAGAAATGACTAAGAAATAATGGCAGGAACAATAGGACCATGTCCCTAAGGCCCAAAGAAAAGGAATGATGTGCATTGACAATAGCTTAATTTTGCATATTTATATCATTGTTAGAAGGCATTATCATACTTATTTTGAGTTAATTCATGCATTTTATATTTGGTTTTGGAATAATATTGAATAATCAATTTTGAGCTTAATTGAATCTTATTGCATGAATTTGTCTTTTGTAGGAGAATGGAATTAAATAAGTGGATTTGTGAAAAGAAGAAAGTTAATGGACTTTACTTTTACAAGGGCCATGATGAAGTTAGATAAGGCCAACCCAATTAAATTTAAGTTCAATTAGAGTAAGGAATCAAAGGAAATTTGAATCAAATCCAAGTCCAATTCGGATTAGGATTCCAGCCTGCACACCAGTTAGTATTTTTAGCATAACTTTCAGCTCAGATGTCCAATTGAGATGATTCAAGTTGGACTGGAACGTTAACTTAAAGGGATACAACTTTGTAGTTTTCCAAAAGTCCGAATTCAAATATTAATTGGGCCAAAATCGTCAGTTAATTGAAGCCTAAATATCTGGGATTTTCTCTGAATGGTAATTCAACTTGTAATAGGATTCCTTGACCTATTTAAAGGCTCTTTAGGGCAAAATTCAGGAGAGGCCGAGGCTAGTGCTAGGGCTGAGGGCTGAACATAGAGAATGCGGCTACTTCTTTGGTTTTCTTGCATGACAGTTAGTTTTACTTTATCTGTCTTGTTTAATGTTTAGTATTTTATTTTTGTGTTTTCTTTCAATTACCATGAGTAGCTAAATTTATAATTAGGGTTGAGGATGAAACCTTGTTAAGGATTATCAGTAATATTTATGTGATTTGATTTTTTCCACAATAGTTGTTCTTTAATGATTTAAATTGTTCTTGCTTCATATCAATTGACTAAGATGGGATTTTAGATATGAGTTCAATCATGTTTTTCTCATGATTTAGGATTTATCTTAATTAATTGAATGCTTGGTTTATTAATTCTTGATTATAAAATTGGATATCACTTGTGATTTGTTTGTCAATGGATACAATTTATGATTTGATTTTTAGAATTAGATATATCTTATGATTTGTTTGGCTACGGGTACAATTGATGATTTGATTTTATACTTAAAAAGCGAAGAAGAAAATGCTTTAGATTTTTAAACATAAGTTTTAATGATGATATTTTCCATGATAGCAAGATTGATATCTAGATTATTATGTAGTGGTTGGAAAAAATTAATGATCATAAATATATGCTCATATGACTTACAAGGTGGATTCCAAAACCTTAATTCCTTTCTCTTGATTGTTTACATCTTTTTATTGTTTTATATCTTTTGCTTAGTTTAACTATTTGCTTAATTTTATTATTTGCTTAGTTTATTTAATCTCAGAAAACCAATTTTTATTAAACTAGATTAGGATTAATTTGGTTAAGGTTTAATTAATTTTCCTACGTTCATTTAAGTCCCTGTGGGTTCGACCTCGTTCTTGTCAAACTATACTTCAGTACGGTTTGTGCACTTGCGAGTACTTTAAAATTTCACAACAAGGAATACCCATAAAAAAAGTAAGGAATAGATTACAATGGCCCATGAGCAGTAGGGAAGGGCCAACCACGGTGAGATGGCCCTTTCCAAGAGAGAAGAAAATAGGCCCTGGCTAGCTCCAAGAGGAAGGGAAGAGAAAAAAAAAAAAGAAGGCCAAATGGGTCGACCTAGCAAGAGTTAGAAGAAAATAATAAAGGAAATACCTTGAGAGGTCCATGGGCCCAAAAGGGGAAGATGAGACAAGCTCACATTGTTTTCGTAAGGGGCAAACACGTGTGAAGGGAATTAATTTCAAAAAAGAATAAAATGAGACAACATCCAATGGCAGCGCTAGAAATTGTGTGGGAAAGGAAGAAGACAAAACGTGAAGCAATAAGACAACAATGCTATGGTCAGAGCACCACTAATTTGTACCCAGCCAATGCAAGGGAGGTGGACCCATGGTCAGGGGAATTACAAAGGGTGTGGTTTGGTGGAGGGGGGAAAAAGATCTATTTCCGGTATCCAGCCAAGACCTCTTTTGGGAAGTGCTCTACTGGGAAGGCATCTTGGTCCAAAATATGTAGTAAACCGGCTGGGACCATTTGATGCATGCTAGAGAGATAGGTAGAGAGAGACCTAAGGTTTTACCCAGCAAAGGATAGAGAAAGATATACGGTAGAAGGGAATGGATAAGAATTTTTTGTTCCTGTGTATTTGTTGAATGATTTAATCGTTAAAAATGGGTTAAAGTACAGTCATACTTTAAGAAGGTGCTGTTTTTAAAACTATGTATTGATAAATAATGTAAAATTTTTTGGAAGTAAAATATTTTCTATGTAAATCATTTTTCTTTTTTTTTAGATGTTTGGTATAAGTTAAATGCAAAATATTTCAAGCACAAACCACCAAAACTAGTAGCTCTAACCATCAAAACCATCAATGACCAGATTGTCATTTTGGATGCAAGACTAGCTGCTCCTGTGACTTGACCCTTAGTATCGGCCATCTGAGTGGCAACTCTGACAATCAAATTGGCAACTTCAGCAACCGAATTATTGGCATTGGTTGCCTAGTCCATTGAATTGGTGACCTAGCCACCAGATGAAGGGAGGACCACTGTTTGTTTTTGTAAATTATTTTACTAAGTGTTTAAAGGTAAGACATTTTACAACTTTTTACAAATAATTTTAGGCTTAACTAAAAATATTTTTTACAAGTTTGACCACATTTTACATATAAAAAAAAACACTAAAATGAGAAAATATTTACTTTTAAAAATCATCCAACCCTCTGCATGATTCAAAGGAAAGAGCTAATTTTACTCCTATGAACAAATCACAAACAAATTGCTCTCTTATGTTGAAGCTCAAATTAGACCTAAACCAACAAAAGTATCAGGTAATGTTTGGTAATGTTTTTAGCTTTCTATTTGCAGAAATTTGTTTTTAATAAATAAAAAAAAGCACTTGGTAAGTTGGGAAAAAAGTTTTTCGAAAAAAAAAAAAAAAGAAGATTTTATTTTTAGAATAGATTTGTGTGTGTGAGAGAGAGAGAGAGAGAGAGAGAGAGAGAGAGAGAAAAGAAGGAACCGATAGTACAATAGTTTTTTAAGACTATATATGTATATTCAGAACAGCAACTTGAACTAAGAATGAAACCACTGCCACAAACCCAACTAATTTAGTACCCTTCGTTTTTTTACTATGGACATTTTGCAACTAATTCATCAATGGAAAGATTTCCATTTCGCCATTAACTTTTTACTGATCTACTGTTGTTCAAAGGCAGGAAGCTCTTAGATAGGTCATAAATCTTATATGAGAAGCAATAGGTTTAATTAGAGAAGCAATTTAGACAGGTCATAAATCTTTAAAATAACAAATAAATATTTAATTGCAAGCATGACCATATGCAAAAGCATACACATATGGCTATATGGATAGAAATTTATGTTGCATCGTTTAATTGCTTCTTTTGAATATGGTTTGCACTTTATGACGTAGACCTTAAACCAACAAATAATAACTCACAATAAAATTTGACATCTCTATCCATTAAAGAAATTAATTTCATCTTTAAGTAAAAATTACATGTATGACCTAATAAAAATAAAGGACCAAATATGTCAAAGTAAATGAACCCAAATAAAAAAAAAAAAAAACGCATGATTTATGAAAATCAGTTAAATTTTTTAATTAATTTGATGCTCAAAACTTTAAGAGTAATGCTACAGCCACAAACTATTATACAACATTTTTACAAAATGTTGATGTGGCCAACCTTTTATTGGTTTTCATCTAGACTTATCATTAATATCACTTTCTCATTTACCAGTAATCACTCACCACATCAGCAGTTTGTAAAATAGTTTGTATATCTTGCATTATTCAAACTTTAATGGCATACTTAATAAATGAGACCCAAATGGTATATTTAGTACAGATTTTCTAAGGAAATACACTAAACTTTTAGCATGGGTTCCATAGAAAATTAAATACTTTTTCCACAATTAAGATGCAAAATGGGTAATTTCATTAGTTAAGTGCTACCTCATTTGATTCAAGTTCAATTTTTGCCCCTAACTAGTTAAATTAAAGGGAATTTTATGATCTTAAACATAATTCCAAAATTAATCCAATCACATGGTCAAATTTCAATTAAAGCTCAATTAAATTTAGCCAACCGCATTAAAATTGATAAAAGTTAACCAAAAAAAAAAGAGGTTTAACTATTAAAACCATGAAATCCTTTAATTTAGGACTAAAACTTCTAGCAAAATTTATAGCCGAAAAAAATACAGTATCATCAACTAGTGTTGCCAATTGCATTCATGCTAAGAAATTTGTAAAGATACCACTCACCAAACTGCTAACACTATACTCGAACTTTGTCAACATTATGTTTACATTGATATGATTGTCATGTTGTTCTACTTCTATTGGGTGTAGATACCACATTTTGTACCCCTTACGACTCGGGCCCCCATTCCCTAATGACAACATTACTCTGAGGCTCAAGGTTGATTTTGTTGCAAAATCTAGTTTTGCATCTCATACAAAACACACAGCAGAAGCAATAAAACACATATTTACTTCATTCATGAGAGATAACACGTAACCTTGAATTCTAGAATAAATAATAGAAAACGTACCTTAATGCAATGAAATTCAAAACCAAGACTTGAGAATACCTCTAATCAACATCTCAATTCCACATGGTGCCCAAGATGAGTGGTCTCTCAATCAGTCTTTTTGTACATTGATTCTTAAAGAAAGTTCTTCTTCTTCTCCTTATAGAGAAAAACTATTTTCTTTTCTTTTCATCATACGTACATACTAACTACCTTGATAGTTACTTTATTTAATAACTCTTATTAAATAAAAACTAATTATCTAATTGGGTTAGCCTTTTGGGCCTACCCAATTGGGCTTTAGTTTGTGGCTTGAGATGGGACCAAAGGGAACAAATAAGACTAGTTCCAATGGGCTTTAGGCTTATCTGTCAACTCTTAACAAGTCCAAAGTTACCATTAATTATATTTAATATTACTATATAAAATATAATTGCACTCTAGGCCTTATTAATAAATTATATCCTAAGACTCTAATGATATCATTTGACCCCTCCATGAAATATCCATAGTGAACAAAGTCATAATGAACTGTCACTTTGTAAACAATTATTTTATCCTTGAGTAGCCGGTTTAATCTTTTAGTTATTTATATTTATTGAAATTTGATTTCAATAAATATAAACTTTAATAACTCCTTACTAAAGTGGGCGCCCTAAATAACCAGTTCCCATTAAACTTATCTCAAGAGGATATTTCGTGTCTCTATAAAAAGAGATTATGGATTCCATTTTGAGAATATGTGTTCCCTCAACACTACGTGTGGTTACCCAACATACTGAGATTTTGAACGTGAATATTAGATCTTACTCCTGATATATCAAAGTAACCTACATTTCATGATTGGGTTCATTATCCTCTTAGGATTGAGAGTCTATGAAATTAGAAGTCATGAAATTAATTATTCAGGTGACAGTTGTTGACTGAATAATTAATCTCACAGAAGTCCAGTTCAATATGTCTTAACACTTACGACATATCAACACATCAACTAGAAGTCTCCACTTCCATGATCAAGACAAACTATCTTAGTTGATGTGTTATAGTCTTCGCAGATGAAACACCCAATTTCATCACCGACTACGAACTACGTTTTGAGTTTACAAGGAAATTGTGATTTATATCTTCTGTAACTAAATTATATACAATGCATCTCAAGGACTATGATAATGTCCCATTAGTTCATTTATAAATAGTCACATATAATTAAAAATTTTAATTATTTATGACATGCCAATAAATTGGATTTTAAGGCATAAACCCCAACAAATTGAGGGCCCAATCTTGTAAAAATTGACTTGAGAATTTATTTATGGAGAAAATAAAATTATTTTTGGAAGAATAAACCTATTTTTGGAAAAGAAAGATTGTAGGAAACCCTAAGTGTATGTACTTGTAGGGGCGGTTTTTGGGGCCCAGGCCCAGCAAGTAAGTGGTTCTGGCCCAAAGGACCCTAGACAATGAATTTGTAGAGAGCGAGTTACAGAACTAGGACTGGACGAAGTGAATGTTAGTTAATTGTATGCCATGCAACAGTCTGAACGTAAGAATATCTCCTTTATCCACAGGATACTCCATCTGAGGAGATTTATGAGTGCACCTCTTGTTATGATTAAAGACTACAAAATTCTTCTCTCTCTCTCTCTCTTTCTTTCTCTTCTAAACTTTTCCGATCCCCTCTTCATGGGGATTTCCTTCTCTTATATAGCCTCCTTAAATTGATAAGAACCTTACACTTGTTAACCATCTGGACCCTCACTTGAGTGTCTGTCCCATCGGACATCCACCTTATCTTTTTGTGAGTTGCATTAGCCAATGTAACACTATTCGCCTGTCTTCTCCACATTAATGCGGCTGAAAAAGTAGCTTCCTTGGATTTAATGCGGCAGTTGTGGTTGCCTCCTGGACGTCTTATCTTTTCCTCCTTCTTCCAGCTTTGTGAGGCTTATCCTTATTACCCATATTTGTTTGGAATGACTCCTTATTATGGATAGGGTGTATGTTGGGCTCGTATTTGGCGCGTCCAAGGAGACACTCCTCCTCGAACGTCTCCTTTAAATAAGTTTGGACTTATTAGGGTTGGGCTGGCAGTTGTTTTGGCGGCCCATTTTCCCTTTGGTCGTAGTTGGACTCTGTATAGGGCCCAAGGCCCGTTGTTTGACTTGGGAATTTTACCCTTACAGTACTCATACACGTGTATGCTCACACACACTTGAAGCATGTGTACGCATACTTAGGGTATGCACACACATACCTCGAGCATGCGCACACAGTTAGGGTTCCAGAATTATATGAATGGAAAGTTTTCTGCATTTAAATTTGTGTCAAACGAATCCCACATCATCTAGGAGCTGCCCCACATCCTTATTTTACCACTATATAAAGCCAGAAAAGGCACTTTTTCAATGGGAAGGCAAATATACGCAAGATTCACTAGAAAATAGTGAATCAAAGAGGGAGTTTTTCACAAAACATCCTCAAGTCAAGTTTTATTTGGTTGGGACCTATTTTGGTCTTGGATTTTGAGTTCTAAAGCTTACTATTTTATTGTTGATTAGATTGATTGAAGGGAATGGTCAAATCAAGCTCTAGTTCTTGTGTTGAGGTATAGGTTCCAACTTCGGTTCTTCACTTTTTCTTTGTTTTGTTGTTTGTTTATATGTTTTATATGCTTTAATATGTTTTAATATGTTCATGTTAGTTTAGGTTTATTTTGTGTTTGTATTAGAAGCATGATAGGTTGTTAGTTTTCTTATTTTCTTTTGTTTTCTTTGCTGAGTTGCTGGGTTTAAGGTTCTAGGTGTGTATTTGTACGCATGCTTTATGCATGCATATGCATACAATTGGGATGCGCATGCATACTCGTGTCCAGAAACCCTAAATCACTTTTTTCTTCATTTTCTTTTGTTTTCCTTCACATGTTTGGCTTTTGTTTTAGTATACCTTTCTTATTTTAAGCCTCTGTTCATCTGCTTTAACATGTTTTGTTCTTTTTAGTGATCAAATCTTGATTAGGGTTTTGTTGGTTGGATACCATGAACATACATATGAATATGAACATGCATTGATTTATAAGTATTGTGATGCAATAAGGTAAGTGAGGTAAGTTATGCATAAATCACATGAACATGCATTTAGATATTTGAGTTTTGAGTTGCTTAATATGCTTGGTTGAATATTATGAGTTTGATGCTTGGATATTTAGATGTGTTTACTCTGATCTGCCTTTTGATGCCGTTGTTTTGTTGGTTTGTGTTGAATACCATGATAGATGAATGCTAGGCTTAGGGATGATATGCCATGTTTTCTTGCTTTAGATGCATGTTAGAATGTGTGTGAGTTATAAGACCCTTTAATGAGACTAAGATTTGGACCACAATGAGTGGAGGCCAACCCACAGGTCGAGTGGGGTTGGGTTTTTAACACCTTCCCATCCCCATACATAAACTCCAGACACGTGCTCTGGTAAATATCAGTCCTTCCACAAGGGTGCTATATTTATGGTTCCTAGACCTAATTTAGGTGGCAACTCCATTTACACCTTCCGCCATGGTCCACCCTAAGCCAAGGCATACTTCTCACGAGAAGCCCAAAAACTCGTTGCGGGTGCTTGCGCCCATATTTGGCCATGATAGAGTATTGCCTTAAGAGTAAGGAAGCTTTGCCCATATAAGTAGGTATGCTATCCAAATTCCACCTCACTATGACATGACCATGCATGCATACATACATATATTACAATATTTTCATTTTGTTGTGTGTAGGGGCCTTTTGTATTTTTGGGCTAAGGCCCTTTCTACTATGGGTCGAAGAGTTGGGCCTAGCCTACTATCTTCGCAGGACCATGCTAAGGGGCTAGTCTGTGAACAAGACAAACATCCTAAAAGAAAGACAACAAGTAATATATGTATATACGTGTGAGCACATGAATATATATATAAATATATATATATATATATATGTATATATATATATATGTATATATATATATATGTTATGGCAAAAAGATTAGTCAAAAGAACCATTAGTAATTAAACGTAGTTAAAGCAGCAGAACGTAAATAATAAGTCTCCCACAGGAAGTGAACTAAAGAGAGCCCAAATCCCAACCTGGACAACCTTATTACTAAATTAAACCATAAATTTGTTCATTTTGGAGAATGGGTCTAGATAGCTACTTCTTGTTTTGCTGGGATTACAAATAGTGAGTTTGTTACATAAAGAAGGGAAAAGATTTCCTATTGATGCATGCTATTTCTTTTGTGATCACTCTTCTATCTTTCTAAGTCTTACTTCACTCTCTCTTTTTTCTTTCTTATTTCCTTTTCAATTCTCTGTGTTTCTTGCCTTAATCATTGTCCATCTTCCTCTTATGGTTATTGTTCCTATTTATATTGAATCAAGCCTACATGATTTCTCCCTATTATCCTTATTACTCACCATCCATTTTTGTCTACTGTGAACACCCCTCAGAAGTGCCCACTACCCTTCTGGCTGTTCGGCCTCCACTACATCTGGGCATGCTCAGTGTTTTCTCTCTCTTACAATACCTATCCCACAAAAAATTCTTATCCATTCCCTTCTACCGTATATCTTTCTCTATCCTTTGCTGGGTAAAACCTTAGGTCTCTCTCTACCTATCTCTCTAGCATGCATCAAGTGGTCCCAGCTGGTTTGCTACCTATTTTGGGCCAAGATGCCTTCCCAGCAGAGCACTTCCCAAAAGAGGTCTTGGCTGGATACCAGAAACAGACCTTCTACACCCCCCCCCCCTCACCAAACCACACCCTTTGTAATTCTCTTGACCATGGGTCCACCTTTCTTGCATTGGCTGGGTACAAATTAGTGGTGCTCTGACCATGGCATTGTTGTCTTATTGCTTCACGTTTTGTCTTCTTCCTTTCCCACACAATTTCTGCTGCTGCCATTGGATGTTGTCTCATTTTATTCTTTTTTGAAATTAATTCCCTTCACACATGTTTGCCCCTCACGAAAACAATGTGGGCTTGTCTCATCTTCCCCTTTTGGGCCCATGGACCTCTCAAGGTATTTCCTTTATTATTTTCTTCTAACTCCTGTTGGGTCGACCCATTTGGCCTTTTTGTTTTTTTTTTTTTTCTCTTCCCTTCCTCTTGGAGCCAGTCAAGGCCTATTTTCTTCTCTCTTGGAAAGGGCCATCTCATCATGGCTGGCCCTTCCCTACTGCTCATGGGCCATTGTCACCTATTCCTTACTTTTTTTTATGGGTATTCCTTGTTGTGAAATTTTATAATACTCGCAAGTGTACGAACCGTACCGAAGTATAGTTTGGCAAGAACGAGATCGAACCAACAGGGACTTGAATGAACGTAGGAAAATTAATTAAACCTTAACCAAATTAATCCTAATCTAGTTTAATAAAAATTGGTTTTCTGAGATTAAATAAACTAAGCAATAATAAAATTAAGCAAATAGTTAAACTATGCAAAAGATATAAAGCAATAAAAAGATGTAAACAATCAAGAGAAAGGAATTAAAGTTTTGGAATCCACCTTGTAAGTCATATGAGCATATATTTATGATCATTAATTTTTTCCAACCACTACATGATAATCTAGAAATCAATCTTGGTATCATGGAAAATATCATCATTAAAAATTATGTTTAAAAATCTAAAGCATTTTCTTCTTCGCTTCTTAAGTATAATCAAATCATCAATTGTATTCGTAGCCAAACAAATCACAAGATATATCCAATTCTAAAAATCAAATCATAAATTGTATCCATTGACAGAAAAATCACAAGTGATATCCAATTTTATAATCAAGAATTAATAAACCAAGCATTCAATTAATTAAGATAAATCCTAAATCATGAGAAAAACATGATTGAATGCATATCTAGAATCCCATCTTAGTCAATTGATATGAAGCAAGAACAATTTAAATCATTAAAGAACAACTATTGTGGGAAAAATTAAATCACATAAATATTACTGATAATCCTTAACAAGGTTTCATCCTCAACCCTAATTATAAATTTAGCTACTCATGGTAATTGAAAGAAAACACAAAAATAAAATACTAAAAATTAAACTAGACAAATAAAATAAAACTAACTATCATGGAAGAAAACCAAAGAAGTAGCTGCACTCTCTATGTTCAGCCCTCAACCCTAGCACTAGCCTCGGCCACTCCTAAATTTTTCCCTAAAGAGCCTTTAAATAAGTCAAGGAATCCTATTACAAGTTGAATCCTCGTTCGGAGAAAATCCCAGATTTTTAGGCTTTACTTAACCGATGATTTTGGCCCATTTAATATCTGAATTCGCACTTTTGGAAAACTACAAAGTTGTATCCCTTTGAGCTAACGTTTAGCCCAACTTGAATCATCTCAATTGGACATCTGAGCCGAAAGTTATGCCAAAAATACTAACTGGTGTGCAGGCTAGAATCCTAATCCGAATTGGACTTGGATTTGATGCAAATTTCCTTTGATTCCTTACTCTAATTGGACTTATATTTAATTGGGTCGGCCTTCTTTAACTTCATCATGGCCCTTGTAAAAGTAAAGTCCATTAGCTTTCTTCTTTTCACAAATCCACTTATTTAATTCCATTCTCCTACAAAAGACAAATTCATGCAATAAGATTCAATTAAGCTCAAAATTGATTATTCAACATTATTCCAAAACCAAATATAAAATGCATGAATTAACTCAAAATAAGTATGATAATGCTTTCTAACAATGATAAAAATATGCAAAATTAAGCTATTATCAATGCACATCATTCCTTTTTTTTGGGCCTTAGGGACATGGTCCTATTGTTCCTACCATGATTTCTTAATCTTTTCTTTCTTTCTCTTGGCTTAATTTGGGCTTTTCTACCATTGGGCCCTTGTTATCAAAAATGGGTATTAACATTGTGTATAACCCTCTATAACATTATAGTCTTGCATAAATGCATCCTCCCATTTCCCATGATCTCTTTAGCCAATGATGAAATTCTATAGCTATGCTGCCAAAATTAATTCTTAACCCTGGTTTCATGATTTTCCAATAAAAATCAAGCTTTCAAAAACTCTTTTTTTTAAGCAATTATGCTGCCAAAATCCTGTCTCAAAATTGATTTCCTAATCTCCATTAAAAAAATTTTTTTGATCTTCCAAAAATTTCTTTTTGAAGCAATTATGTTGCCAAAATTATATCTCATTAAAAAAATTTGATCTTCCAAAATTCTCTTTTCAAAGCACAATTTTTTTTTTTCAAAAATTCTATTTTAATTCTGGTTTAAAGGTTTCCCCTTTTTCAAAAAGACTTCAACTAATGAAATCATGAAGGAGGTTCTCCTCTATGTAATCACTTGGTTCAAACCTCATCAATCAAATAACCACATTATTCACAACAGAATGATGGGATCTTAAGGATGGCTGAGACCTCCTATCATAACATGGGAAACATTGAGATTTTCAGTTTATCTTAACATTAATTCTTATAAGTCACGAGTTTCTCAAAAAGGTTTTTAATCTAAAACCATTTTTTCCCCTTTAAAATCAAGATCCATCAGTTTTCTGCTTCATCTCCATATTGTGCATCTATTGTTTTATGATATGGTGGATATTGGTATACAATTAATTAATCTGATGCATAATATACAACTAGGTCTAAACTACATGTTCTATTTCTTCTTATAATTGAACCTAATTCCCCAAATATGGCTCATAAACATAATTTCTTACACAATATTTCAAAATGAACCTATACATTGACTAGTATATTGTGCATATCCCTGAAAGAAGTTATAATAGTTTACAACAAGGGAAAAAAAGTACCAAAACAGATAATTTATTAATCAAAGTGAGATAAAAGTGGAAGGACAAATGATGATGAAGGTTCACCTATTTCTAAACTTGATCTTGATAAAATAGGAACTATTGACGCCTTTTTTTTTTTCTTTTCTTGTTGTAGTGGGTGGAATTTTAATTAAACCTTTTTTTTTTGGAACACACAATCTAACTTAAAAGACTTAAGCCTAATGAGCATGTGCTCAATTATGTTATATTAACCACTCATTCTTCTCATCATTATTTAATATAAGACTTCACTCATATGTGTATACCCAATGAATAGATTATGTATAATGCTCTTGCTATAGAATAACCCATCATTTTGTGCTTCCACCAAGTTCTAATTGTTCAGACACAATAATGGGTTCTCTGAGAATGATTTAAATATTTTCTGTTGCTACTTCAAAACTACTGAGCTATCAATTCTTTACAAGTCAAAATAAAATATAAAAAAGTCAATATGCTTAGGAATAGTGTTTTGGTTTAGTCAAGTTTTTGGAGTCATTCTAATGCTACTAAAAAATCTTTCATACTTATTCAAGGCATTTGGCCAATCTGGTGAGATTGATTTTTTTTTTCTTCTCAGGTACTCCAATTTGTTTTTATTTTCTTTTATATTATATTATCTGTAAGGTTAAATTTAATCAACCATTTTATTGGCTTTATTCCGTGCCAAATTTGCTTGTATTTCAGCATTTAGTAACCCTGTATTTAGGTGGGTTTGTTGCAAGGGTAGTGAGTGAGATAGAGTGTTGATTGCTTAAGAGTGTGCAAGAAAACAAAGACTCGCGGCTTGTTCTCATGGGTGGCTCGCGGCTTCAAGCCGCCAGACGCAGCACACGTGCCAGAAGGTGAACAATCATGCTAGCTGGAGCATTACAGGACAAAACAAGATAACTGGCCATATGGTTATCTCGTGACTGGATCTCGCGACTCAGTCAAGCCGCGAGCCACCCCTGTTTTGTAAAACCTGATGTTTCACATTCCTCTCTCACTCTAATATAAATACCCTTTATACCCACAAATGAAAGAGAGCTTCCAGAGAGAATTTTGAGAGAGAAACCCTAAAGAAAAATAAGATTGATTCACCTACAATCTATACATTAGAGTCTCTTCAAATTCCTCAACTCTCTTCCTCTCCATTGTCAAATCCTTGAGAGGCATTTTACCAAAACCTTGTTCTCACCATATTCATCATTGTGAGAGGGCTGTTTAGTTTTCTAGGAAGCAGTTAGGAAGGAACCAATCTACATTGGTTGATGCTACGGTCTAGTAGTGGAATCCGGGAAGCTAGAAAAGAAAAAGGTTCGGCGCAACCTCGTTGGAGCAAGAAGCTTGGAGGGCTTAGGTGCATTGGGTAGATTAGGCTTGGAGGGTCTATTGCTGTCCATGTATCCCAACTACATTTTCTAGTGGATTGTTCACCGCTTGGAGGGCGGCGGAGAGGTTTTACGCCGAGGGCTTCGGTTTCCTCTTCGATAACACATTGCGTGTTGTCTTTGTGTTTGCATCTTCCTTCCCTTTTATCTTTGCCTTTTATTATCTGCTGTGGGTTGTGATTTTAATTTGGCTTAGATTGTTTTACTAATTCTATATTATAGCTTATGCCCATTTTCCGCACACTTGTTGTTTGACATATAGCTTGAATTGGTTAATTTGTTAATTGGGGGTCTAAACGTTCAAGGGTGTTTATACACATATTTGAATTTTCATTATCTATATATAAAAAGTGTGAATGCCTTGAAGTTACAGTATTCTTTATTTGTTCAACTTGCAATGTTTCACCAGTCACTTTTTTTTTCTTTAATTGTGTAAAGTTCCAGTAGTTTTGCTACATTATTTTTGGTTTGTTCAATTTGCAATGCTTTTCAAAATAATAAAATATTAACACAACAAATTGGCACAATATTTTCACAATTTTTGAGGTGTTCATCTCTTATAGGTCAAAATAAAATAACAAAATATCATATTGGAAACAATCACAACTAAAATTAAAGTTATTGTCTAAATAAAGTGCAACATCCACAATATTTTTCACAACACCTTCATAACAAACCATAAGTGGTAAATTGTTATAGGTTCTACTCTAAACTTGCTAATGAAATTATGTTTCTTTATTACTAATAACATCCTACTACCTATAATTTGTAATGAAAATGTCGTGGAAATAACATTTCTGTTGTGAAAATTTTAAGACATCTTGTTGTCGTCACAATATTTTCAAAACTAGTAAGCAATCTATTCTTTGGCAATCAAATATATATATATATATATATATATATATTGAAAGTGCCAATAGGCTTAGGAATAGTGTGTTGGTTTAGTCAAGTTTTTGGACTCATTCTAATGCTATCCAAAAAACTTTCACACTTATTCAAGGCATTTCGCCAATCTGGTGAGATGGATTTTTTCTCTTCTCAAGTACAACAATTTGTTTTTGTCTCGTTTAATATTATATTATCTATATATAAAGAGAGCGAATGCCTTGAAGCAACAATAATTTTGGTTTGTTCAAATTGCAATGTTTCACCAACCACTTATTTTTTTGAACGTGTAAAGTTACTGTTGTTTCGCTACATTATTTTTGGTTTGTTCAATGTGCAATGTTTCACAAAATAATAAAATATTAACACAACAAATTGGTACAATATTTTCGCAATTGTTGAGGTGTTAATTTCCTATAGGTCGAAATAAAATATTAAAATATCATATTGGAACCAACTACAAGTAAAAATAAAGTTATTATGTAAAAAAAGTGTAACATCCACAACATTTTTCATAACACCTTCATAACAAACCATAGGTTGTAAATTGTTATTGGTTATAATCTAAACTTGCTAATGAAATTACTTTTTTTTTTATTACCAATAACAACATACTACTTATAATTTGTGACGAAAATGTCGTGGACAAAACATTTATGTTGTGAAAATTTTAGGACATCTTGTTGCCACAATATTTTCAAAACTGCTAAGCAAACAATTCTTTACAAGTAAAAAAAAATTATATTAAAAGTGCCAATAGGCTTAGGAATAGTGTGTTGGTTTAGTCAAGTTTTTGGACTCATTCTAATGCTACCAAAAAAACTTTCACACTTATTCAAGGCATTTCGCCAATCTGGTGAGATGGATTTTTTCTCCTCTCAAGTACAACAATTTGTTTTTGTCTCGTTTAATATTATATTATCTATATATAAAGAGAGCGAATGCCTTGAAGCAACAATAATTTTGGTTTGTTCAACTTGCAATGTTTCACCAGCCACTTATTTTTTTGAATGTGTAAAGTTACAGTAGTTTCGCTACATTATTTTTGGTTTGTTCAAGTTGCAATGTTTCACAAAATAATAAAATATTAACACAACAAATTGGTACAATATTTTCGCAATTGTTGAGGTGTTAATTTCCTATAGGTCGAAATAAAATATAAAAATATCATATTGGAACCAACTACAAGTAAAAATAAAGTTATTATGCAAAAAAAGTGCTACATCCACAACATTTTTCATAACACCTTCATAACAAACCATAGGTTGTAAATTGTTATTGGTTATAATCTAAACCTGCTAATGAAATTACTTTTTTTTTTTATTACCAATAACAACATACTACTTATAATTTGTGACGAAAATGTCATGGACATAATATTTCTGTTGTGAAAATTTTAGGACATCTTGTTGTCGTCACAATATTTTCAAAACTGCTAAGCAATCAGTTCATTACAAGTCAATATATATATATATATATATATATTAAAAGTGCCAATAGGCTTAGGAATAGTGTGTTGGTTTAGTCAAGTTTTTGGACTCATTCTAATGCTACTAAAAAAGCTTTCATACTTATTCAAGGCATTTGGCCAATCTGGTGAGATTGATTTTTTTTCTTCTAAAGTACACCAATTTGTTTTTATTTTCTTTTATATTATATTATCTATATATAAAAAGTGCAAATGCCTTGAAATTACAGTATTTTTGACTTGTTCAACTTGCACTGTTTCACCAGCCACTTTTTTTCTCTTTAATTGCGTAAAGTTACAGTAGTTTTGCTACATTATTTTTTGTTTGTTCAATTTGCAATGCTTCTCAAAATAATAAAATATTAACACAACAAAATGGCACAATATTTTCTCAATTTTTGAGGTTTTCATTTCTTATAGGTCAAAATAAAATATCATATTGGAAACAATCACAACTAAAAATAAAGTTATTATGTAAAAAAAGTTCAACATCCACAACATTTTTCACAACACCTTCATAACAAACCATAGGTGGTAAATTGTTATAGGTTCTAATCTAAACTTGCTAATGAAATTACTTTTTTTATTACCAATAACAACCTACTACTTATAATTTGTTACGAAAATGCTGTGGACATAACATTTCTGTTGTGAAAATTTTAAGACATCTTGTTGTCGTCACAATATTTTTAAAACTGCTAAGCAATCAGCTCTTTACAAGTCAAAAAAAAAAAAAAAATTAAAAGTGCCAATAGTCTTAGGAATAGTGTGTGTTGGTTTAGTCAAGTTTATTGAGTCATTCTAATGCTACCAAAAAAACTTTCATTGTTATTCAAGGCATTTCGCCAATCTGGTGAGATGGATTTTTTCTTTTCTCAAGTACAAAAATTTGTTTTTGTTTCATTTAATATTATGTTTTCTGTATATAAACAGAGCGAATGCCTTGAAGCAACAATAATTTTGGTTTGTTCAACTTGCATTTTTTCCCCAGCCACTTATTTTTTTGAATGTGCAAAGTTATAGTAGTTTCGCTACATTATTTTTGGTTTGTTCAATTTGCAATGTTGCACAAAATAATAAAATATTGACACAACAAATTGGTACAATATTTTCACAATTGTTGAGGTGTTAATTTCCTATAGGTCAAAATAAAATAACAAAATATCATATTGGAAACAACTACAAGTAAAAATAAAGTTATTTTGTAAAAAAAGTGCTACATCCACAACATTTTTTACAACACTTTTATAACAAACTATAGGTGGTAAATTGTTATTGGTTCTAATTTAAATTTCTAATAAAATTTAATTTTTGCCCACTAGTAACAACGTACTACTTATAATTTGTGATGCAAATGTCGTCGGCTTAACTTTTCTATTGTGAAAAGTTTAAGACATCTTGTTGTCATAACAATATTTTCAAAACTACAGAGCTATCAATTCTTTACAAGTCAAAATAAAATAGAAAAGGGCCATTACACTTAGGAATAGTGTTTTTGTTTAGTCAAATTTTTGGACTCATTCTAATGCTACTAAAAAAGCTTTCATACTTATGCAAGGCATTTGGCCAATCTGGTGAGATTGATTTTTTTCTTTTCAAGTACACCAATTTGTTTTTATTTTCTTTTATATTATATTATCTATATATAAAAAGTGCGAATGCCTTGAAGTTACAGTATTTTTGATTTGTTCACGTTCCACTGTTTCACCAGCCAATTTTTTTTTCTTTAATTGCATAAAGTTCTAGTAGATTTGCTACATTTTTTTTTTTTTGGGTTCAATTTGCAATGCTTCTCAAAATAATAAAATATTAACACAACAAATTGGCACAATATTTTCACAATTTTTGTGGTGTTAATTTCTTATAGGTCAAAATAAAATAATAAAATATCATACTGGAAACAATCACAACTAAAAATAAAGTTATTATGCAAAAAAAAGTTCTACATCCACAAAATTTTTCATAACACCTTCATAACAAACCATAGGTGGTAAATTGTTATTGGTTCTAATCTAAACTTGCTAATGAAATTACTTTTTTTCTCATCAATAACAACCTACTACTTAAAATATGTTATGGAAATGTCGTGCACATAACATTTCTTTTGTGAAAATTTTAAAACATCTTGTTGTCGTCACAATATTTTCAAAACTGCTATGCAATCAGTTCTTTACATGTCAAAATAAAATATTAAAAGTGCCAATAGGCTTAGGAATAGTGTAATCAAGTTTATGGACTCATTCTAATGCTACCTAAAAAACATTCATACTTATTCAAGGCATTTTGCCAATTTGGTGAGATGGATTTTTTCTCTTCTCAATTACAACAATTTATTTTTTGTTTCATTTAATATTATATTATCTATATATAAAGAAAGCAAATGCCTTGAAGCAACAATAATTTTGGTTTGTTCAACTTACATTGTTTCACCAGCTACTTATTTTTTTGAACGTGTAAAATTACAATGGTTTCAGTACATTATTTTTGGTTTGTTCAATTTGCAATGTTTCACAAAATAATAAAATATTAACACAACAAATTGATGCAATGTTTTCACAATTGTTGAGGTGTTAATTTCCTATAGGTCAAAATAAAATAAAATAAATATCATATTGGAACCAGCTACAATTAAAAATAAAGTTATTAGGTAAAAAAAGTGCTACATCCACAACATTTTTTACAACACTTTTTTAAGAAACTATAGGTGGTAAATTGTTATTGGTTCTAATTTAAATTTCTAATAAAATTTAATTTGTGCCCACGAATAACAACCTACTACTTATAATTTGTGATGAAAATGTCATCAACATAACTTTTCTATTATAAAAAGTTTAAGACATCTTGTTGTCATAACAATATTTCCAAAACTACTGAGCTATAAATTCTTTACAAGTCAAAATAGAATGTAAAAGAGCCAATATGCTTAAAAATAGTGTTTTGGTTTAATCAAGTTTTTGGACTCATTATGTTAGGTTCTAAATGTTTAGAATAATTGGCAAATCGTGAACACAAACTTGTCTAGATATAGATCTTAGAGTCTATAGGTATTATTAGACAATGCTCAAGGTGATTCAAGTCAAGATTCAAGAACATACAAGCTGCAGGAAGAAGATTTCATAATCTGTCTGGTTCAATTGATCAAAAGACAGACTCGATCGATCGAAAGTCGTATCTGCAGAATTTTAAATAAGCCTAAACAATAATTCAAGCCCATTAAGGATTAGGGTTTCTAATGTACTTCTCCCAGTATATAAAGGAAACCCTAAGCAGGTTTTTATGTGGCTTTTCAGAGAGAAAAGAGGGTGCATCTTTTGTATTTAGGGTTTTGTTCCTAAAAAGCTCTTTTATGTCTTCTACCGGTGCTATTCCTTGAAGAATCTCAAGATCCGATATTGTAGAAGTTGCTGCCTTCTCTTGTCATCAAAGGTGTTGATGATCTAAACCTTCAAGGGTGGTCTTGGAGTCACAAACAGGAGAGTTTGTATTGCTAAACCTTTGAGTGGGATCTCGAAGTCACAAATGGGGGTGTTTGTGTTTTGCAAAGGCCAAAGAAAGAAGGATTTCGTGGATTTGGAGCTTGCACGTGGTCATGTCAGTAAGTTCTACTGGTAGGTAGCAATAAGAAGTCGAGCGTGGGGGATTGTAAGTCTTATTGTATGAGTTTTGATTCTTTCTAGTGGATTTGCTTTTTACCTTGAGGATAGCTAGGTTATATCCTCCCCAGATTTTTTACCGGTTTGGTTTTCCTGGGTTATCATATCGTTGTATTATTTATCTTTTCGCTGCTATGCATGATATGATTGTTTGATTGTGATAACCTAGACTTGTAATTTGGACTAAGTAATCACTTGGCTAATTACCTAGGTTAATCTAATTGTGTTTTTAAGGAGTTCAAAAACTAACAAGTGGTATCAGAGCTAGTAGCTCCCTTGTTTTAGATCTTTTGATCTAAGAGTTGATCCTTGACCCCTGTTGTCATGGATAATTTGAAATGTCTTTTTGATCATGTTTCTGCTCATGCTTCTGTTGATTTTATTGATGCCTATGAAACTCTTCATAAGGAATTATTGAAATCTTTGAAAATTGCTAAGAAATTCAAGGAAGAGTTAAAATTGGCTAATCTTGAAAAAGAAGAATTGGTTGTTAGATTAGATGAATCTAATAAAAAAATGAATTTTTGAGAAATCAAATTTCCACTCAAGATGAGAAGATGAAAAGCTTGGAACAAGAGTTAGTTGAATCTAAAGCTAAAATTGAAAATTTGGCTAGTACCGAGTTTGTTGTTGATAATAGAAGTGTTTCTATTTCTTTTAAGCCTAAAACTGAGAAAGTTTATATTCCTCCTTTTAAGAGGAATAATAAAGAAAAGGCTTATTTTGCTAGGTTAGACAAAGGTAAAAGTTCTACTGTAGACGCTAAAGTTTCTAAATCTAAGTCTAAACCTACTGTTAGAGAGCATAATAAATCAGTTTTTGTGCCTACCTGTCACCTTTGTGGTGTTGTTGGTCATATTAGACCAAATTGTTCTTTGTTGAGGCAAGAACCAATGCTTGTGATCGGAAACCCCACTAGGAATACTAATGTTCCTAAATTTGTACTTGTCTGCCACTTTTGTGGTATCCATGGTCACATTCGTCCTAATTGTCATAAACTGAAATTTAAGCATTCTATGTTTCAGTGTAGGATTTGTGATGATATTTCTCCTACCATAAGTCCATATAAATTGTTTCATATTATTTTGAAAAATTTAAGCTTGTTGGCTTGTGAAAGGAATTTGCAGGATTTCAGTCTTTCTCAGAAGATTTGTGTAATCCCTCAAATACACTCTGCTTCTCATGGATTTTCACCTACAAAGCCGAAGACTCATGCTATATGAGTGAGAAAAGATTCGCTAAGGTGAGTGTTGCTGACTTGTCCCTAATTTAATTCTTTCAATCATTTGTGGACATGTCTTGTTTTTGTTTTTGGTTGTTTTGTTTCTTTTCGAATTTTTTTATTTAATAAAAAAAAATCCAAAAAAATTGAAAATTTTTCAAAAAGACAAAAATATTTTATTTTGAGTCTTGTTTTATTTTTCTTGAGGATTACATGAGTTATGATATCTCTCTCTTGATTTAGAACATGCTTGACATTGTGGAGAAACTTGAATAGTTTGTGTTATATAAGTGCTAAGCTTTTTCTAATTTTGTGTGAGTATGTATTAGTTTGTACATGTACTCAAGGGTTAATTAAGAAATTGATATTTCTTGTTTGTGTACCTTCTATAGCTTAGTTAAGCACTATCATGCATTGCATTTGCATTGTTCATTTAGCATAATATGTGTTTTTTGTTTTTGGTCATAATTTTTTGAAAACCAAAAAGATTTTTGTGTTTTGTATTTCACATCTTGGATTTATAATCAAGGATTGGCCATATTATCTTTACATAACATGTTTATGTACCTTGTTTAGCTTGGATGAGCTTCTTTTATTGCACTTTACTAGTTTGAGCTTTGTAGTGCATGTTGTGTGGGAGATGTTTATAGTTTTTGATCACTTTGTCTTGATCTTGAAGTCACATGTATTTGATTGTCGGACTTGAACCTTTTGAGAAAGGCATAACTAACATCTCACCACTGTTTACGAGCCAATCATGAACACCTTAGTGCATATCGTAAGATTTTGTGCTCGAGAAAGTGTAGCACATGCACAAAAAGAACATAAGGTGTAGCCTCGGTTTAAATGTTAAAATTGGTGTGTACATTATTTGGCTATAATTAAATCAATCAAATAAAAATTTGTGTGTACAATATGAGGCAAATCAAGAAACTTACATGATTGCAAGCTTGTTTTCTAGGAGATATGAGAGTTATATGATGTAACTCTTTAGGTGGTAGTCTCTTTCAAATTCTATGTGATGAATTTTGTAGACTTTGTGATTGATTTCTATTTACATATCACCTCACATATATCTCAAGCTTTTGCTGGTTGCACACACTACACAAATTACTCTTTGATAAACTTGGTACATTATATTGTGTGTGATCTTGTTGTGGCCATCCAAGATTTTATGTTCCTTGATTTTGATGCAAAATGTGTTTAATGTTTGAGTTTTAAGAACAAATTGATTAAAATTTTTTTGCATAATTTATGTTTAGGGTTCACATGCATTGCACTGTTTTTGTATCCATCTTACAGTTTTGCAATCATATCTCTCATTGTTTTCACACATAACATGCATACGCTTTGCTAAAATGGGTACTCAACTTGATTTAAAAATTGATTGATTAATTTTTGAGTCCTTTTTGTACATTCTAGTATATGCCTTTTTTATGTGTGAACTGTAGAAAATATTTTTCTTAAGAGATATGATGGATAATCAATGTGGAAATATTTTCTCTACTCATGCAACTGTTTGTGGGTCACATAGTGCCATGTTTGCATTTTATTGAAAGAGAGAATATTCTTTTTCATGTGTATCCTCAACTTAGTTTCTTTTTTAAAAAAGCTTGGTTTGTGTCTTTTTATTTATCCCCACCCCCTTTATTTTTCCCTAAAACTGTTTTTCCCAAAACTTGTTTTGTTTTTCCTATTTTTATAGGGGGAGAATTTTTTTTTAACCTTTATGGTTCTTAGGGGGAGTTGTTGCTCTTCATAGGGGGAGTTGTCTCTATTTTCTCTTACTCTGTTACGTATGTTTTCTGTTTACCTTCTGATTATGTAGACTTTGTCAATACGTGACAAAAAGGGGGAGACATAGATGACCTGTTTGTTTTGTTTAGAGGGAGAATATAAAAAAAATTTTGTTGTATCTAACTTAGGGGGAGAGTTAGTTTATTTTTTTTTATATATTCTGTTTCATATTATTGTTTATGTCTTTCTTTCCACACATGTGGTGATGTGTTTGTTGAGTGTTTCAAGAAAGACAGGTGCATTCTGATTAAGACCTTCTACCTCTTCTTGCAACTTCTAGGTTAGGAGTCTTAGATTGGGAATTGTGATGTAATTGGGCATTTTATTGTATTGGGTTGTTCTTATATTTGAGCATTTCATTTTGTATGAAAGTTTTGTCACGAATTGCCAAAGGGGGAGTTTGTTGGGTTCTAAATGTTTAGAACAATTGGCAAATCGTGAACACAAACTCGTCTAAATATAGATCTTAGAGTCTATAGGTATTATTAGACAATGCTCAAGGTGATTCAAGTCAAGATTCAAGAACATACAAGCTGCAGGAAGAAGATTTCATAATCTGTCTGGTTCAATTAATTGAAAGACAGACTCAATCGATTGAAAGTCGTACTTGCAGAATTTTAATTAAGCCCAAACAGCAGTTCAAGCCCATTAAGGATTAGGGTTTCTAATTTACTTCTCCTAGTGTATAAAGGAAACCCTAAGCATGTTTTTATGTGGCCTTTCAGAGAGAAAAGAGGGTGCCTCTTTTGTATTTAGGGTTTTGTTCCTAAAAAGCACTCTTATGTCTTCTACTGGTGCTATTTCTTGAAGAATCTCAAAATCAGGTATTGTAGAAGTTACTGCCTTCTCTTGTCATCAAAGGTGTTGATGATCTAAACCTTTAAGGGTGGTCTTGGAGTCATAAACAGGAGAGTTTGTGTTGCTAAACCTTTGAGTGGGATCTCAAAGTCACAAATGGGGATGTTTGTGTTTTGCAAAGGCCAAAGAAAGAAGGAGTCCGTCGATTCGGAGCTTGCACGTGGTCATGTCAGTAAGTTCTACTGGTAGGTAGCAATAAAAAGTCGAGCGTGGGGGCTTGTAAGTCTTATTGTATGAACTTCGATTCTTTCTAGTGGATTTGCTTTTTACCTTGAGGATAGCTAGGTTAAATCCTTCCCAGGTTTTTTACTGGTTTGGTTTTCCTGGGTTATCATATCGTTGTGTTATTTATCTTTCCGCTGCTATACATGATATGATTGTTTGATTGTGATAACCTAGACTTGTAATTTGGACTAAGTAATCACATGGCTAATTACCTAGGTTAACCTAATTGTGTTTTTAAGGGGTCTAAAAACTAACACATTCTAATGCTACTAAAAAAGCTTTCATACTTATTCAAGGCATTTGGCCATTCTGGTGAGATGTATTTTTTTTCTTCTCAAGTACACCAAATTTTTTTTTTGTTTATATTATATTATCTATATATAAAAAGAGTGAATGCCCAGAAGCTATAGTATTTTTGGTATGTTCAACTTGCACTGTTTCCCCAGCCATTTTATTTTCTTTAAATGCATAAAGTTACAGTAGTTTTTCTACATTATTTTTGGTTTGTTCAATTTGTAGTCCTTCACAAAATAATAAAATATTAACACAACAAATTGGCACAATATTTTTACAATTTTTGTAATGTTAATTTCTTATAGGTCAAAATAAAATAATAAAATATCATATTGGAAACAATCACAACTAAAAATAAAGTTATTATGCAAAAAAAGTGCTACATCTACAACATTTTTCACAACACCTTCATAGCAAACCATAGGTGGAAAATTGTTATTGGTTCTAATCTAAACTTGCTAATGAAATTACTTTTTTGCTCACCAATAACAACCTACTACTAATAATTTGTTATAGAAATGTCGTGGGCATAACATTTCTTTTGTGTAAAGTTGAAGACATGTTGTTGTCATCACAATATTTTAAAAATTCCTGAGCAATCAATTCTTTACAAGTAAAAAAAAAATATTAAAAATGCCAATAGGCTTAGGAATAGTGTTTTGGTTTAGTTAAGTTTTTGGACTCATTCTATAATGCTACTAAATAATCTTTCAAACATGTTCAAGGCATTTGGCCAATTTGGTGAGATGGATTTTTTTTCTTCTCAAGTACGCCAACTTGTTTTTATTATTTTTTTTATATAATATTATTTATATATTAAAAGAGCAAATGCCTAAAAGTTACAATATTTTTGGTTTGTTCAACTTATACTATTTCACCAGCCACTTTTTTTTTCTTCAAATGTGTAAAGTTACAGTAGTTTTGGTACATTATTTCTAGTTTGTTCAATTTGCAACGTTTCATAAAATTATAAAATATTAACACAACAAATTGGTAGAATATTTTAACAATTGTTGAGAAGTTAATTCTTATAGGTTAAAATAAAATAATAAAATATCATATTGGAACCAACTACAACTATAAATAAAGTTATTATGCAAAAAAAGTGCTACATCCACAACATTTTTCACAACACCTTCATAACAAATCATAGGTGGTAAATTGTTATTGGTTCTAATCTAAACTTGCTAATGAAATTGCTTTTTTGATCACCAATAACAACCTACTACTTATAATTTGTTATGAAAATGTCATGGACATAATATTACTTCTATGAAAATTTGTAAACATGTTGTTGTCATCACAATATTTTCAAAATTGATTTACAATTAGTTCTTTACAAGTCAAATAAAATATTAAAAGTTCCAATAGGCTTAGGAATTGTGTTTTGGTTTAGTCAATTTTTTGGACTCATTCTAATGCTACTAAATAATCTTTCAAACATGTTCAAGGCATTTGGCCAATTTGGTGAGATGGATTTTTTTTCTTCTCAAGTACACCAAATTGTTTTTATTTTGTTTTATATAATATTATCTATATATTAAAAGAGCAAATGCCTTGAAGTTACAGTATTTTTGGTTTGTTCAACTTTTAATGTTTCACAAGCCACTTTTTTTTTCTTTAAATGTGTAAAGTTACAATAGTTTTGGTACATTATTTCTAGGTTGTTCAATTTGCAACGTTTCATAAAATTATAAAATATTAACACAACAAATTGGTAGAATATTTTAACAATTGTTGAGATGTTAATTTCTTATAGGTTAAAATAAAATAATAAAATATCATATTGGAACCAACTACAATTATAAATAAAGCTATTATGCAAAAAAAGTGCTACATCCACAACATTTTTCACAACACCTTCATAACAAACCATAGGTGGTAAATTGTTATTGGTTCTAATCTAAACTTGCTAATGAAATTACTTTTTTGATCACCTATAATAACCTACTACTTATAATTTGTTATGAAAATGTCGTGAGCATAACATTACTTCTGTGAAAATTTGTAAACATGTTGTTGTCATCACAATATTTTCAAAATTGATTTGCAATCAGTTCTTTACAAGTCAAAATAAAAAATTAAAAGTGCCAATAGGATTAGGAATAGTTTGTTGGTTTAGTCAAGTTTACTCATTCTAATGCTACCAAAAAACCTTTCATACTTATTAAAGGCATTTCGCCAATCTGGTGAGATGGATTTTTTCTCTTCACAAGTACAACAATTTGTTTTTATTGCATTTTATATTATATTATCTATATATAAAGAGTGCGAATGCTTTGAAGCAACTGTAATTTTGGTCTGTTCAACTTGCATTGTTTCACCAGCCACTTATTTTTTTGAATGTGTAAAGTTACTGTAGTTTCGCTACATTATTTTTGGTTTGTTCAATTTGCAATGTTTCACAAAATAATAAAATATTAACACAAAAAATTGGTACAATATTTTCGCAATTGTTGAGGTGTTAATTTCCTATAGTTCGAAATCATATTATATATAATAAAAGTTGGGCTTAGACGCTGTGGTTGCGCCACGTGGCTTCACCAAATTGCAGAAATTTTAATAAATTTTTAGATTTTAAGAATAGATATATACATATATTTTGGATAAATATGACAAATCAAGTAATGAAAGAAAAGTAGTATTTGATTTACAACTATAACAGTTGTGTCTATCTAAAGTATTATCAACAAACCCTAAAATTAATAGAATAAAATTACGTAAGGATAGAATTTAAATAAAAAAGAGATTTTTCATCATGATGCTTTTTTGGTGGTTCTAAGCTTTGCTCATTTCAAAAGAATCACAACACAATGACATGGCATCATCCATGGGGCTGGGTTCTATATTCGAAGCATTTCATCGTGAAGGCTAAGCATTGAATATTTTAATCCATTCCACCCCATATATTTTCTATTTTGGTTTTCACTTTCAGTTAGTTTAATCAATCCCTTTTTCCAACATTTCTTAAAAAAATGTAAAAGGAAAAAAAAAATAGAACTTGCATTTTTTTTTTCCTACTTTTTTTTTTTGGATAAATTTACATCTTAAGTCATCTTTTTCCTAATAATAAAGTATAAAAAAAAAAAAAAAGTATTTGAGTTTAATCTAAACTACTTCTTTTTGTTTATATTATCTTCTTCACAATCTAAAATTCTCACTATATATACAAACAATTTTTTGGTGTTTATTATTTTTACTACGTACTTTACAATTATTTGTTATATACTTCTTTTCTCCTCTCTGCCCTACCTACAACCTTACAGGTAATTTTTTTTTTTTTATTTCATCAAATTGAATAGATTTTGTGTATTTGTTGCCTTTTTATTATATATAATATGATTTTGTGTATTTGTTGCTGAAATTCTATATTTGATCACACCTTTAAGTGTTTTTTTTTTTAGAAGTCAATATAGCAAGCAATATATTTGTATTTTTTAATTTCTTATTACATGATTATTTGTTGTTGGCATCAATATTTTATAATGGAATTAATAATTTTGAATTAATTCTTTTTTCATTTTATTTTTTATTAAATTTAATTATATTATCAAAATATTTTTTATTAGGCCGTGCATCGCATGGGCATATTTATTAAATTTTTAGATTTTTAAAGAATTAAAAAGGAATAGTATTCTATCAAGACTCTAATTCATTCTTATCATTAAATAAAATTAGATTAACTTTTTTTTTTGTTAGGATATATTTCTTAAATGAAGGGATAATATTTAACATACAAAAATTTAATTTAGATAATATTTATCATCTAAATTTTCAAAATTTTAATATTATTAAATTAATATTATTTTATCAGAATATCAAGGTACAAAACTTGATTATTAAGGGATAAGCACAATCCACATTCTTCAAGAGCTGATTAATATAAATTAATCCCAAGAAATAGTATATATCTCCAATAATTTGATAATTTCTATCTATTCCAAAAAACAGTACATATCTCCATTAATTTGATAATTTCTACATTGATGACTTTTAAAAAAAAAAAATATATATATATATATATATATCAAAATTCCTTATAGCTATCAACCACGTTCTCTTTCTCTCCCTTTTTTTCAATTTTTTTTTTTAATTTTTAATTTTTTATATGTTACGTTATGTTGAATCAGCTTTTTTTTTTTTTTTAATTCTATTCATATGACCTTTTTTTAATTCCAATTTTTATGGGATAAAAACAAACACATTGATTAGATATCTTTAATTTCAATAAGATTTAAATGAATTATATTTCAAATGGAACTCTACCAATATATATAACCCTATATATCCTTTTTGGAGTGAAACTTATTTCAATATGTACGTAAATGCCTAAATCCCATGACAATGCAGGTATGTATTCTTTCTTCTTTTATTATTATTATTTTCATTTTTTTTTTAATTTTCTTTAGTGTTATTATTGATTTTTTGTCTTCATGTGATTTTAATTAATGAATTCAAAACATTTGAAAACATTGTCAAGTTTCTAAAGGCTCCTTCTTTATTTTTTTATTTTGTTTTTATTAAATTGATTAGGTTTTGTGTATTGGTTGCCTTTTGTTTAAACTAATTTTCTTAACTTTGATCTAATTTATATGCTTAGGGTTAGGGTCTTAGAATTAATGATTAAATATGGTTAGAATTAATAGATTGATTTTAACAATTTTCTTATTTGATTTTTATGTTACATCAAATTATCAAAATGCTCTACACGTGTATTCTTGAATTATCAACTTTAATTTTAATTTATAATATTATCAAAATTATATTTGTGGGGCCCAATAATTTAAGGGTCAAGCCCAATTGCTCCTGGGAAATCCGAAGGCCCAATCCGAGGAGAGCTGTGGCCCAAGCTCTACAATACAGAGCACAAAACAATTTTTGAAGGCAGCCGAGGACAGTTTGGTCCTCGGTAGATCCAGAACCCCACCAGAATAAAGGGGTAAAACTGGTATAGGGACGAATTTGTAAGGAGATCCAAAATATCTTGGAGAAGTTATCCTTACTACCCTTCCAGATAAGACCCAGCGCCTGACAGAGCCGTACCTTGCAGCTTTATCAAACCATCCCCAACAATTCCGGGATTAGACTGATGGGACAAATATCAGTCTTGTAAAGATTGACCCTACACGTGGACGAAGGACAGTGAACGCAGACGAGTATAAAAGAAGAAAGTAAGTAACTCTATGGGGGGACTCTCAGTCCACCTCCAAAAAAGGGAGACGATCTGGGTGAGAACATCTCAACAACACCGGACTTCACTGAAGAAAGTCCGTCGTTGGATAACCGGGGTAAGGCCTCAATGGTCCTCGGATCAACTCCGAGGAGTCCCATCCCATAGGGTGCGACGTCTTAGGGCTTAAACGTTCAAACCCAACTCCTTTTTTCTACCTGAATTCCTCTAAAACCAGGATCGGGCACCGCCCCGTGACCAGCGGCTAGCTTTTCAAGCCCACTCTCTACAAATCATATTGTGAGGGATCTTTCATGCGCGAGCCCAACATCCTAATTGGCCCGCCAGAGAATTGTGTCCTTACGATTGGCGCCGTCTGTGGGGAAACTTGCGCGTTGGCGTAGGTGGCGGTGGAATTAACTCATTGGCAAGCAGAAATTTCTGGGATCTCCTCCGTCTCCGGCAACATATAGTTGTCGCTCCGACGAAAACTTCTACTAGGGGCTACGCCTCGCAGTACTAAGGGCGCGGGCATCTCTAGGGGCTTCCGGCCTCGAGCCAACTTTCCCCGCCCTGGTGTAGGGGCTTATGGTCGAAAAAATAAATCAAGTAAAAAAAAAAAGAAAAATCTCATAAGTCTTGGACAGAACCAAGGCCTTGCATGGTCCTCGGACTCAAGCCTATGGGGAAACCAAGTACATAAAAAGATCATAAGTTTTGGACAGAACCAAGGCCTTGCATGGTCCTCGGACTCAAGTCTATGGGGAAACCAAGTACATAAAAAGATCACAAGTTTTGGACAGAACCAAGGCCTTGCATGGTCCTCGGACTCAAGCCTATGGGGAAACCAAGTACATAAAAAGATCATAAGTTTTGGACAGAACCAAGGCCTTGCATGGTCCACGGACTCAAGCCTATGGGGAAACCAAGTACATAAAAAGATCACAAGTCTTGGACAGAACCAAGGCCTTGCATGGTCCTCGGACTCAAGACTATGGGGAAACCAAGTACATAAAAAGATCACAAGTTTTGGACAGAACCAAGGCCTTGCATGGTCCACGGACTCAAGCCTATGGGGAAACCAAGTACATAAAAAGATCACAAGTTTTGGATAGAACCAAGGCCTTGCATGGTCCTCAGACTCAAGCCTATGGGGAAACCAAGTACATAAAAAGATCACAAGTTTTGGACAGAACCAAGGCCTTGCATGGTCCTCGGACTCATGCCTATGGGGAAACCAAGTACATAAAAAGATCATAAGTTTTGGACAGAACCAAGGCCTTGCATGGTCCTCGGACTCAAGCCTATGGGGAAACCAAGTACATAAAAAGATCATAAATTTTGGACAGAACCAAGGCCTTGCCTGTCCCGACTCAAGCCTAGGGGCGAAACCATAGTACATTAAAAAAGATACAAGGTTTTTGGACAGAACCAAGGCTGCATTGGTCCTCGGACTCAGCTTAATGGGGAAACCAAGTACATAAAAAGATCACAAGTTTTGGACAGAACCAAGGCCTTGCATGGTCCTCGGACTCAAGCCTATGGGGAAACCAAGTACATAAAAAGATCACAAGTTTTGGACAGAACCAAGGCCTTGCATGGTCCTCGGACTCAAGCCTATGGGGAAACCAAGTACATGAAAAGATCACAAGTTTTGGACAGAACCAAGGCCTTGCATGGTCCACGGACTCAAGCCTATGAGGAAAAAAAAAAAAAAAAAAAAACTACTATGGCATATAAACCTCAAAATCCATCCGAAGAGAACTTCTCGTTAATAGTTGGGTCAATCCTTTAATTGCACGGGTTCCCCGGTCTACCCTCAGATCCCTAGTGCCAAAGGGGCTAATACGATACGGCACAGTATGTTACCCCAAGGGCACGATCCAAATTCATCGCTGCTCGGCTGCCCTCTCGGATATTCGTCTAGCGTGCATCACGTAGCGCTCAACAGCTATCTCGGTTAGTTCCATGAATTCAATCTATTGAGGATTACCATTGTTATACTTGATAATATTTGCGAGTTTAAACTAATAAGGGTTTGTATTAAAGTGTTCTTCCGCCCAGAATATTGTTAAAGGCAGGCTTAGACTTAACATTCAGACCCAAAGTGGTTGTTGCAAAAAAAAAAGGAGTATATATAAAGAAATAAACACATCTTTTATTAAAGCAAAAGAACAGTACAGTGTACAACAAAAGCTGAAACCAGCTTACATTAGAGTTAACTGCGTAAGCAAAAGAAAAGTACAAAAGAGTGAAGATGGTGCCGAGGAGATATCTCAGAGGAGAGGTTGGCTACTGTTCCAAGATGTCGTCTAAGGAAACTATTCCTCGACGCTTCTACATGCCCATAACTCAGGCAGCCAAAGAACCTGACCTCAGGCTAACACCATCTACGGAAAAGATGCAGGGAGCCGGAAGTTGGGAAGCCCCCGCAGAAATTTGCCTGCTACAAGGCAGACGGCGCTGATGGCGGAAATTCCTTCTTCGGGCATACCAAAAATCTGGCATGACCAGAATCTGCTTCGGATTTTGACTAAAAGAGGGAGAGACATCCTTTCCCCTCTCTCGAACTGAAATATTCTCTTGAGTCTACGTCTCCTTGGCCCGCACCTCACTATCTGGAGTCGCAGGAAGACACGACGTTTTCGTGGCGGAGAGAGCTCCTTTGCCCCAATCCTCGCCTCAAACATGATGTACTAAGAGAGGAGACTGAAGAATTCGTGTGAAAGTAAAGCAACCTTCTCTCCTATTTATTTAAAAGATGAGGTGATGGCATTTAATTCACGCAGCGTCCCAAGGAACGCTACAGACAAAATGTCTCCGGCTCGATTTCCAATGCCGTCTGCAACCCTGAGATTAAAGGAGCCTCGTGAAGGCGCACCTCGAATACTGGGACGCCAAAAAGTACCGCGTGACCAAAGACTACGGAAATGCCTCTAAATCTGTGGGCCTAATAAATTCGCGGCCCAGGCCCATTCTGCATGGAAGCCCACGGACTATGGCCCACACCAAGAAATAACCGTTACCGAGGACAACTTCCTGCTCGGCAACTTATGAGACACCTGAGGAAAGACAGGTGCAAAGAGAAAAAGGGAGGGCATAAAGTTTTGGACAGAACCAAGGCCTTGTATGGTCCTCGGACTCAAGCCTATGGGGAAACCAAGTACAAAAATTATTATTATTACAAGTTTTGGACAGAACCAAAGCCTTGTATGGTCCTCGGACTCAAGCCTATGGGGAAACCAAGTACAAAAAATTATTATTATTACAAGTTTTGGACAGAACCAAGGCCTTGTATGGTCCTCAGACTCAAGCCTATGGGGAAACCAAGTACAAAAAATTATTATTATTACAAGTTTTGGACAGAACCAAGGCCTTGTATGGTCCTCGGACTCAAGCCTATGGGGAAACCAAGTACAAAAATTATTATTATTACAAGTTTTGGACAGAACCAAGGCCTTGTATGGTCCTCGAACTCAAGCCTATGGAGAAACCAAGTACAAAAAAATTATTATTATTACAAGTTTTGGACAGAACCAAGGCCTTGTATGGTCCTCGGACTCAAGCCTATGGGGAAACCAAGTACAAAAAATTATTATTATTACAAGTTTTGGACAGAACTAAGGTCTTGCATGGTCCTCGGGCCCAAGCCAAGGGGGTAAGTATTACTTTTTATTGGTCTGCCTTATTATGCCGAGCACTTCCATTAAAGTTATGACAACATCTTTTTATTATTAAGTATTTTGGTCTTAGTCGTCATTGATTTAGATGCTATATGATTGTTCCAAGCGGCGCTTACAAATTTATAAAAACAAAGAGACAGAACATGCAAAGTGAAATAGAAACAAGTTTTATTAATATGAAAAATTATTACAATGTACAAAAAGAGGCTTCAACAAGCCTATACAAAAGAGGGGCTGCCGAAGCAGTACTAACATCCACAGTACAGATAAGCAAACGGTCAAGCGCCTTTTAAACTTATCTTCAAAGTCTCTCCAATCCCTGCCTCACTGTTGCTCATACTAAGAGAAGAACTCGCTTAAAAAAAAAAGAGAACGAAGAAGAAGGAAATAGTAAGGAAGAAATCAATGAAGAAGATGGAGGACATGAGTAAGGAAGGAGGAGAAGAAGAGAGAAGAGATAAAAAGAAAGAAAAGGAGCAAAAGAGGGAGAAGCAGAAGCACTTAGCCCCTGCCTCAGCCCTGACTCCTAACACGCTGGTGCCATATTAGGTACGCTCGCGAGGAGCCGGGTGGTGCTGGTCTTGGTTATTCTCGACTCAGTCACGCCGAGAAGTCGACATGACGAGCCCCTGCTTCTAATTTTGGCTAAAAGAGAGGCGAGACAGATCTTAAGTCTGCGCCACCCTTGCCCTGACCGAGCCATTTCAAGTTTTGTCAGAATATGGTGTTTTGAGGAGGAGCATGTTTCCTTCATCATTCGTTATGGAGGGCGTATGCAGATATGATGTATAACAAACGGGCTAAGTGGACGCTAAAGGGGGATACGGATTTCAGATTTCAGAAGGAAGGAGAGGAGTCTGTACGAAAGTCACTGCCACCTGCTTGCCTTCTTATAGGAAGGGCAAAACGGATGGAATTAAATGCGTTCAGAGTTTCCAAAAGGATCTGAAGAGAAAAGAGGCGCCCGTTCCGTTTCCCCATCTTATCAGATGAGCCGCCGGACATAAATGTGCCTCGTAAAGGGAATTCATTTAAGGGCGCGTCTGGGACATCCAAGCGGCAGGAGTAGATCACGAGCGGATTAAACGGAATCCCTTGAAAACCGGCCGACTTCCTGGGAAACCGCTCACATAAATGCGGGGTCAAATTAAATGGGCCATATTGAGGGCCCGGGTTTGCCAAAACCCTCCTTTCCAACCCGGAAGTCAGACAGAAGGGTTTTGAGGGGCTATTGTGGGGCCCAACAATTCGTGGACTAGGCCCATTTGCCCTTAGAGAGTCTGAAGGCCCAATCCGAGGAGAGTTGTGGCCCAAACTCTACAACGCAGAGCACAAAAGAATTTTGGGAGGCAGCCGAGGACAGTGTAGTCCTCGGCAGATCCATAGTCCCACCAGAACAAAGGGGTGAAACTGGTACAGGGACGAATTCGTAAGGAGATCCAAGATACCTTGGGGAGGTTATCCTTACTACCCCTCCAGATAAGACCCAATGCCTGACAGAGCCGCACTCTGCAGCTTTATCAAACCATACCCAACAATTCCGGGATTGGACTGATGGGACAAATGTCAGTGTTTGTAAAGACTGACCCTACACGTGGACGAAGGATAACGAATGCAGACGAGTATAAAAGAAGAAAGTAAGTAAATCGAAAGGGGATCCCGGCCCACCCCCAAAAAGAGAAGGATCACATGGGGGAGAACATCTCAACAACACCGAACTTCACTGAAGAAAGTCCGTCGTTGGAGAACCGGGGAAAAGCCTCAATGGTCCTCGGATCAACTCCGAGGAGTCCCATCCCATAGGGTACGACGTCTTAGGGCTTAAATGTTCAAGCCCAACTCCTTTTTCTACCTGAATTCCTCTAAAACCAAGATTGGACATCGCCCCGTGACCAGCGGCTAGCTTTTTAAGCCCACTCTCTACAAATCATATTGTGAGGGATCTTTCGTACGCGAGCCCAACATCCTTATTGGGCCGCCAGAGAATTGTGTCCTTACAGTGCGTTTTATTTAACAATCCACAACATTTTTGTGTTGCTTTATCTCTCTCCTGAGCCTTATCTAGTTAGTTATTACTATTAGTCCTTACTTTTTTTTTTAAAAAAAAATACTAAAATAGTGGGTATGTTAAAAGACATGAAGAATAGAGAAATGTGTAATGTAAGTTTAGGTAATTAATAAGATAACAGTAAAGTAAGTTAATGTGATGAATTTTTAGGTAACAGTAAAAAAAACTTAATGAAAGAGGTAAAAAAAATGATAAATGCAAAATTAGAGCGACACTTGACAGGACCTCATGCACTCTCACATGAGGTCTCTGCTTTTATATATATATAGGGTCTGTTTTGATTGAACTTATTTTTGCTGAAACTAAAAACTGAAAACACTGTAGCAAAATAATTTTTAAATATGTTAATAGTATCGTGGGATCCATGAACAGTACATGAACAATGTTTTTGTCCCTGCACAGTAAAACTTAATAAAAGAGGTAAAAACTTAATGAAAGAGGTAAAAAAAAATGATAAATGCAAAATTAGAGCGTCACTTGACAGGACTTCATGCACTCTCACATGAGGTCTCTGCTTTTATATATATATATATATATATATATATAGGGTCTGTTTGGATTGAACTTATTTTTGCTAAAATTGAAAACTGAAAACACTGTAGCAAAATAATTTTTAAATGTGTTAATAGTGTCGTGGGACCCATGAACAATATGTGAACAGTGTTTTTGTCCCTGCACAGTAAAATCACATGATTTTACTATTCACGTGCAAAAAAAAAAAAAAAAAAAAAAAAAAAAAAAAAACACTGAAAACGTAAAAGCAGATATGAAAACGCCGGATTAAATTGAATCCAAACGGGTACATAATAATATATATTGATTGATTCCCCACATTCACCGGCTCACTATTAATAATCATCTTCCTATCCATCAAGTAAATCACCTCGGCAAAGATTTAGGATTGGCAAGCTATATTGATATCAGATGCAGCCGGTGGTTTCAAGAGGTTCATTTGAACAAGTAAATTCAAGCAAAACACCTCGGCAATGATCTCAAAATTATATACATTCGGGCAATATAATTTGATTCTATTGACCACCAATAGTCCAATACTCCAGTACAATGTGAATTTCAGTAATATATTCACCACCAATAGTCCACTATTAAATTTACACCAAAGAAGGAGGAAGCAAAAATAACTATTGATGAGATGTTTACAAACATTTTCTATTAATTTCAAGGTCCTATATTGTCTTCCAAATTGAATAGAATTAGAAATGGGCGGGGAGAATAAGCTTTTTTTATATAGATTTTTTAAATAAGTGGAAGATAATTATTAAGGAGAGAGAGGCGGTGAATGTGAGGGGATTTAATTAAAATGAGTTGACCTGTCAAATAATAATTACATATTAATGATGTGAGAAGTAGTCTTTTGGTGATTGCTAAATTTGTGTAACTTGAGCCCATCTTTATTATTATTATTATCTATATATATATATATATATATATATAAAACCGAAGTCTCTGCTGGCATCACAATTTTCCACGTCAGCACGATATTTAAAAAATAAAAAATAAAACAATTTTCCACGTCAGCATAATATTTAAAAAATAAAAAATAAAAATTAAAACATTATAACTCCTTAAAACCCTAGCAACTTTACCCCTCTCTCAAGTTAAGAAGTATAAAGCTACGGTTTCTGCAAACTCTCTCTCTCCAAACGTAAATATCAAATTCCACCCCTTTAGTTTCACTTTATATTTTTGAGACTTCTATAGAGTTATAGTGAGTTATGTTGATTTTCTTTTTTGTGTGTGTGTGTATAGATGGTCATAATACTCCGATATTCCAAGAGAAGTTTGTGTTTTCATTAATTGAAGGTCTTAGAGAGATAAGTGTTGCAGTTTGGAACAGCAATACAGAAGACGATTTCATTGGCAGCGGAAAGTAATTACTTTGTCTCATATTTTTTTTTTTTGAATTGATTTTATGTGCTTTTTAGACCCTTTTGGATCAATTTTGTTAATTGAGTGTTTTTTTTTTTTTTTTTTTTGATAGGGTCCAATTGGAGAAGGTTTTTTCAAAAGGTTAGGACGACCGCACTTGGTGTCTGTATACTAATAGTGGGGGTAAGTGCTATTAATTACTAACCATTTTAAGCGTATAATCTGTTACTAACCCTTTTAAAGTATAGCATGAAAGATAATGGAATTAATTGTTGTAATTTTTATTTTCTTTCCATGTTTTGAATTTCCTCTATATTATTATTACAACTGAGCAAAGATTGAGAAAGTAGCATTACTACTCTAATTTGAAGTTTAATGCGTCCTTCTCAAGTCATGGTCTTTATTTATATATTTGCAGTTTATATTTCTAATCGTTGATGAGAAATTAAGGTTCAGTTGCACAATATGTGTAAATTCTTCAGAATGCTACTTTAAATAGTAAGTCAATGTGTCTTTTACATTTGGGTATTGGTTAGAATTATTTTCCAATGATTGTACCAATAAAATTGAATATGTATAAATTTTGTTTAAATATCCCGTGTATCGCACGGGTTAGCGACTAATTATTATTATTATTATTAGTTTGGACAAAATTCATTTCAAAATTGGTTGTAGTCTAATGCTACAACTTTACTTAATAAAATATAAATTATCTCATATTTTAAAAATCTAACCGTTGAATTGCATATTCTTTACATTCTTAATACATATGTTAAATTTTGTATCAATCAGATATTATTTACTATATAATCTATGAACTTATATTTTATACATAATTTTAAACTATAAAAATTTGAAATTTAAACAATTTATTGATGACATAACTATTAATCTTTAATTTTCTAGAAATTTTGCAAGCATGGAGGATATAAAAAGAAGATGTAATCCAATGGTGGATTGGTCAAAATTTACCTCCAATAAAAAGATACTGAATAAGACTGTAGTATAAAGTAACAACCAATTTTGTAGTTAAACTTTGTCCTATTAATTTTTCTTTTGCTAGATATTTTATTAGTTGTGTTAGTTTTTAGGTTTGTAGTAATTAAAAAAATCAATTTTTATAAACTATTAAAAAATAGTTTTTTATGTACTAAGGGCATGAGTAAATTTTTACAAACTATATTTTATCCTCTCACTTTTCTACTTAACCAAACAAAAGAATTTTTCATCTCTACACTTTTTCCACTCCCTTAAACAAAAATACGGAGTGAAAACTAAATATTTTATATCTATCCCATTTTCCACCCCTAATCATTTTTTATCCTCTCACTTTTCCATCATCCCAAACAAACAAATCCTTAAACTTTTTTAAAAATTTTTTTTACTGAATTGTTGAGATTAAAAGTTGCTTTTTCAGATTAAAAGCAATTAAATATTACACATGATCTCAATCTCATTTATTTAGTTGCCCTTATTCCCAAGTCTAGCATGACAGGTGAAGGGAATGCTCGTTGTCTATGGATATTTTCATACTTCTACCGTTGAAAATGATTGCTTCGGGATTTGGGTTTACAATAGGACGATAATGTTGTATTTTGTGGCAACAGAATGCCATACGTGATTAAAAGACTAATGTTTCAAGAGAAAACCAAACATATTGATGTCAAATATTGCTTCATTTGCAAGATCATATCTCAGGGCACCATTATAACCATAAACGTTATTATAGTGATAATCCAGTAGATATGATAACCAACTTTTGGACAAGTTCAAGCAATGCTTGAATCTAATTGGGGTTTACAATCTACGATACCCTTTGGCACAGGCACTATATGAGTTTCATTTGTAAGACTTGATTACTATAGTCACCAAAGACAAGTCCTGCCACTTGGTATTCAATCCTTGGTCTATCGACTAATAGCTAGTAGTCAAAATCAACTTAATTTGTTTCAATTAAAGTATTTACTACTCATTTTTTACTTTGGTTATAAAATCCTAGTTGACCTACTTTATTTAATCGGTTCACATATATTTAAACATGTATTTAAGTTGTTTGCATGCGGAAAAAATATTAATTATATTTATCAGATATATGTAACATCCCTCTCATATGGGGTTGACCTCACAAGTGTGGGATCCATCTTTATGTGAGAAGGACGTTATATATACTTGATACACTAGATACCTTCTCCTATTTATGAGTTTCTTAAGTCACAGTCTTGGCAAATTGAGAGAATGCTCTTTATCACTATTGTATTTTTCTTATTTTATTGTTAAATATTTTCTTGATGTCGCCCATGATATAGGTCTAAGACTGAACCTCAAATAAATTTTGGTGCTCCTCGTGTGATTATGTTTTATGATTTTCTATTATATTTCGCATAAATCTATTATAATTTATTACAAAAAATACCTACTTTATTTAATCTATTCACATATATTTAAGTTGTTTGCATGCGGAAAAAATATTAATTATATGTATCGGATATATGTAACATCTCTCTCATATAGGGGTTGACCTCACAAGTGTGGGATCCATCCTTATGTGAGAAGGACGTTATATATACCTGATATGTTAGATACCTTCTCTTATTTATGAGTTCCTTAAGTCATAGTCTTGGCAAACTGAGAGAATACTCTTTATCACTATTGTATTTTTCTTATTTTATTGTTAAATCTTTTCTTGATGTTGCCCGTGACATAGGTCTAAGGCTGAACCTCAAATAAATTTTGGTGCTCCTCGTGTGATTATGTTTTATGATTTTCTATTTATATTTCGAATAAATCTATTATAATTTATTACAAAAATATTGGAATCAAAACTTTTACAATCTCATTTTACAACCTCTCACAAGTTGGCTCCCGAGAGGCTAGATATTTTTTATGCCAATGACAATTGACAACACAAGGTGCTCTCTTTATAAGTGCCTAAAAGACTATCTATCTCTTTTGCTTAAGTAAAGAAAATGAGAGGAGTAGATATAATTCTATATGTGTAGGCCCAAGACTACATGCCTCTTTAACTTTAGACCCCTCTCCTCCTCTACCACGTTAAATATATCAAATAACATTAAACATGGTCGTTTCTCTTGACCAAACAAACATGAATAAAGAAAAACCAAAAACTGCAATGTAAATGCTCACCATGAATGACCCCAACAAACCATCTCATCTGCCTATTTCACCTAAGAAACCATTGATACAACATTTATTTGCACATATATACACATACAATCTATATGAAGGTGACTTCGCAATTTCACTCTCCTTGTTAAAGTAAAAGCTACTTCTTGACAAGCCATATGGGGATCCACTGCTGAAGATGATGAAGCTCCCTTCAATTTTCAAAAGCAGAAAAACCAAAACTTCATGGAAATGGTCACCTTTTAAGCGCATCAGAACCATATCATTCAAAGCCAAACAAATGTTTAAGACCGCCAACTCTTTCTTCTCCAACGCTGTCAAGATGGTGACAATGCTGGACTCATCCTGGTCACAATCGAGGTGTTTCTCAGCAGTGCTTGAGGATTCTGGTGGTGAGCTGATAGAGATGGCAGTTAAGGCATTGAGAACAAAGAGGTTGTCATTTGAGCCTGAGCCCGGGGACACAAGCTTCATAATGGGGGCAACCAATTTCCCTTTCCAGGACAGCGTGATGCAAGCTATTAAATCCAACAACCCATATACAGATTTCCGGAACTCCATGGAGGAAATGATTGAAGCTTATGGGTTGGAGGATTATGCAACAAAGGATTGGGAGTATCTCGAGGAGTTATTGGCATGGTACTTGAGGATGAATGGGAAGAAAAACCACCGGTATATAATCGAGGCCTTCATTGACATGTATACTGAGCTTCCTTCTTTATGTTCTTTTTCTTATCATGCGTCAGCTTCATCTTCAAAATCGAAAGATTGGTGGGAAATTGAGGTTGAAAGCATTCCTTCATGTGCAGAGAAGGGAAAATGTCCAAAATATTGTTGAATATGAATCACGGAATTATGGAAGAATATATACGTATTGGTCAAGGATTATACTGACATTAGTCATTATATAAGAAAGCAAACTTCTATCACTTTTAATCCCATATTCTCGAAGTTTCAAAAATGCTATTTATATTTGATACACCAAATAAGTGAAAACCAAACCTTATGGAGTTGTGTTTGGTTGACAATCCTTGTTGCTGCTGGAATAAGATCATGCAGTGGCGTGTTATTATATAAGCAGGTTAAAGCGTGTAAGTTTCAAAGTTAAACTTTGTAAGCTAGCCCAATCAGCTGCCACATACTATATTGGACTCATCAAATCTGAGGAGGCTATCTTGAAGTTGATCAGATTGGAAATTAAAGCAAAGATTGAGTCTGCAAGGGAGTAGTGAAGAAGCTTATTCTTGACAAAGCGTTATGTTGCAAATGGGGAGCATCAAATGTTGTCTTCATGTTTCTGATAGTGTAAGCTAAAGTTAACTTCTGTACGTTGCTGTTTGATGCATTGTTGCAATATTCTTGTTTCTTGTCTTTGTGTGTAATACAGTCCTGGATGCTGCTTGTGGTTTATTCCTTTAGTTAGGATTGTCTATAGTTACTGTTAAGGTGCTGGCTTTTTGTTTAGTTTGGGTGCTGCTACTTTGAAGCCTGCTTGTTTGTGTTTTTGTATCAGATTGTTTTTCCATAATAAAATTACTCAGTCAAAATGTGTATTGTAAAGTTCAAAATCAACATCTTAATTCGAGAATAATTTGTGATATCCACCCACCTTCTAAATTAGTTGTGCATATTGTAAATACTGTTACAGTTTAGAGTGCATGATTGTAATCAACCCAAAAAACAAAACAGAATCAGAAAACCAAAGCTTAAATTTATCTCATGCTAAAAGCGTATTGCATTCACCTAAATTTATTAATATATTTACCCCGTTTGTGTAAGGTGTCTTTTACACTTGCTTGCCCCCTAAACTAGACTTCTACACAGTGACACAGCACGAATTTAAAGGAGACTGAGTTTGAAAAAAAAAAAAAAAAAAAAAAAACACCAGTATAGTTTTAAGGCTTAAAACTTAAAAGTAATAAATTTAAGTGGGAGTTTTTATATCTAAATATTAATTAAATAAATAGTTTTAATACTAACCAAACCAAGGTTAATTTGATGAATTAAACACATATCGATCTTGATGGTCTGATAGGCAATGAGCTATGACATTAATTTCCACCACCCTAGCTACCAACATAACCAAAAATTTTAATGGTCTTTACGGTTTATATATATAAATCCAAACTGTAAGTCTTTAAGTTTAATGAATTTTCTTGTTGGATATATGGTAGATAGCCATTAGGACGTCTCAGAAATATAAATAAGTTTTAGCTGGTCGGCATAATAGATGAAAGGAACATAGTTTGCAGTTGAATGCAATACTGAACTGAAAAGATATAAGTGGATATGAATCTTTGCCACAAAAGATAACTTTGGTTTGCTCTGTTTTTTTTTTTTTTTTTTTTTTTTGAGGACTTACTTTTCGTCGCAACATTATATGTTACGATGTAATATATAAAGTAGCTAAGCATGTCTCATCTTCTTATTTTTTGTTTTTTAACATTATGCCTAATATAGCTGCTTTTGCAACATCAAAAGAAAATTGAACAATGGTGTAAAAGTAGTAAAATAACAAAACAACAAACTTGTTTGCTACAGTTTTTACACAATAAACAACCAATTCCTATTTCATGCAAATTCCTAATCTAACATGACCTAATATATTCCTAAATAATGAAAGAACATATATATTTGTGATACACGATAACACGACGCGAAAGATTAGAAATTAAGATGAACATGAGCAGAAGAAATTTAACAAATCCGTACTAAAATTAATCTACAATTACCATTAGTAATCAATTATCAAAATCACAATTTAAATACAACTATAAAGCTAAAGAAAACAGTTACATATATAATTTTTCATTTCCACTTTTTTATGAACATCATTTTTATGATGGAAATCTAACGGAACAAACAATATTTAAAACAAAAGTAAATCAAACTAATCATGTGAAAGATACTGATCATTACTTGAATGCATGACTCTTATCATTAGTACTAGTGGTGAGCCATTATATTGTGCAAACTATTAAAAATCTGTGATAACAAATAATGAGTTGTTCATGTGGTTACACGTGTCTATATTATTTTCACATAAAACAATACCATAGGGAGGTTTTGTGTTATATTCAAAACTCTAGGGATTAAGTGTTATACTTGTTTCTCAACAAACAAACAAAAAAGTGTTATACACAAATCCTCAAGAGTTAATTGTTATAGAATTAATAGTCTACACATAAAATAATACTGTAAGGGAAGAGTTAAGTGTTACACTCAAAACTTCAAGAGGGACCCGTGTTTTAAGGGGAAAGTACTATATAGAGGTGTTCTTTATATTTTTTTTTCAAAAGAAAATGTTATATTTATACCATTACACCAAAATAAGTCTATTACATTGAATGTTAATACAACATAATTACTATAGTTGTATTAAACACAACATCACTTCTACAAGTTAAAAATCATTACCATAGTAACTTAATAGTGATGAATTTATTGCATTAACAATAATTAGTTACAATAACTTATAATTTTCGATTGTAATAGATGTTTTATTACCTTATTGGCATTAGAAAAATATGTTACAATAACTTAAAATGAAAAAATCGTTGCAATAACTTAATAGCAATTATTTTTATAATCTATTGCATTGTTGCAATAACTTGAAAGAAATTATTTTACAATTTATTCCAATGACAAACATGAAGTTGCAATGAAGCTATTATAGCAAAAATCAAAAATCAATTATTTTATAATCTATTGTACCAACAAATATGAAATATTTAACTATTACAATGAAAATATTGTTTCAATAATTTGATTCGAATTATATTTGTTAATTATTTGCAATCTATTACAATAAGATTAGTGAAGTAAATTTGTTATTGTAATAACATATATATTATTGTATCAAAATTGTCATTAAAATATAAATGATGCTAATACCACAAGAAAACTCACAACTTGCTCACATGGTGAGTGGAAAATTATTGTATACTTCGGAAGTATGCTCCCTCCCTCTCACAAAGGGATAGTGGAATTCACCCCACTATGAGAGGGAGGGAACATACTCTCAGAGTATGCAATAACATACCATGATGAGCTGTGAGGGGTGCACTAAAAGTGGTGGACCATGTAGATCTATAACTCCATCACTCATAATTCGCCATGTGTGTAAGTTATTGTGCCAAAAGTTGTGGATTTTGTTATGGTATTAGCATTATTCTTAAAATATTTGAAGTTTATTACAACGAAATTTTTTATTACAAAAATCTATTATCTCATCAAATTTTATTGCAATATATACTTCATATCAACTATTGCAATAACTCTAATGTTATTATAATGATTTTTTTTTTGTTACAATAAACAATTTTTCTTATATTACATTTATTTTCACGGAAAAAGTTCTTTAGAGAATATTGTTTGGTGTTTGGTAGCATTAGAAAATATGAATTAAAAGAAAACTGTCTTATCTAATGGTAGTGATGAACAAGGAGTCAGTAGGTGCTGAATAAGAACATAATTGTCAACAATTGGTTTATTCACATAGATCTCTCCACATGTTCATCTTTCGATGATTCAAAAAAACTACCTACAGCAAAGCAAACCACTTAATGGGTTTTTGGTTTTACTTCTTCTTTTGATGTAATTTTCTTTTCTTTCTTTGAAAATAAAAACAACAACAAAAAATCGAAAGAAGAGGGAAAATGATATAGAGGGGTTGAGAATTGATATGGGTGCGATGTCCAATGAAAAAATAGGAAGAGATGGGAGTGAAAGAGATAAGGAAGAATGGTGTCCATAATAACTGGATTGTATTTTATTATTATTATTTAGGTTATTGAAATTATTATATTTTATTTTCTTGGGGGCGGTATTATTGGATTTAAATCTAAAATTGTGAAATGGACATTGTGAAATTGTGAATGTTTAGCCTGTTGTGTTGGTTGCTGAATTACTAATCACATTATTTTGAATTATAAAGGATATTTTGCATGTTGAAATATTTTCTAGGTGTAAATTTGTCTTTGTTTATTTGGCCTATGTGTCATCTTGAACCATTTGAAATGGAGCTTATGGAGTAATGGTTATTTTGAATTTTGAAAAGTATGTTTGATTATTTATATATACACACACACGCGCGCACACACACACACACACATATATATATATATATATATGTTATCATCTATATATAAGAGCTAGATGAGTGGTAGAGTTCATCAATATTGGACAACTAATTTTTATTGTACATGCATTACCACCAAATTATTTTTTGAAAGAAACCAACGTGTATCAAAAAACAAAAAAACTACAGATATTTGGGCAGCCCACAACAATGGGCAAGAGAGAGAGAACTTGACATCAAATTCGGCAAATCGACTTCCATCTTTTAAGTAAATTTGGTACCCTAGGTACCAAAATTTACATCTCTCCCCTTTTAGTTAAAAAAAACTTGGCAGATAGCACATAAAGCAAATTCAAATTTTACCAATATTTAGCTAAAAAATCCAAAGAATAGAAGAGATGGTGGCAGTGGCATTCCTCAGACGTTACAATCACAAGCCCAACTAGCTAAAAGAGTGAACGTGCACTAAGATATCCGTAATTAATGAACTCAATGCTTCGTTGGGAAATAAAGTATAAAAATATAAATCACTTTTACTATATCCTATTTTATTACTTTTCATATAAATTTTTTTATTAATTTGGTCATCAAATAGGTGTAGCACCTTTTTTGCAACTCCATATATATATATATATATATATATATATATACTAAACTCATCACACGCTTTAGCTGCGGAATTAAGCACTTTTTTATTTTTTATTTTGGATTTAGTGAAATAATATTTAAAAGTGAAATAGAGATAACATCATAATTTTTAGGATCTTTCTCTATGTGAAAGTTGATAAAAGTTTTTTTTTTTTTTTTTTGAATAAAAAAATTGATAAAAGTTTGTAAGCCTAAACTTAGTAACTTTTTAAAAAATAATAAATTACTCTTTTAACAAATTTATGTTTTTAAATTTAAAATTATTTAAGTAAAAGATTTGAGTGTTTTAAAAAGTTTAAGAATTTGTGTCGGAATATTTTAGTACGTAAAATGATAAAACTCAAACAAATAATTCTGTTATTAATAGTATATATATATATATATATTTTTTTTTTTTTTTTGAGAATGTGTATATATATATATATATTTTTTTGAGAATGTGTGTATATATATATATATATATTTTTTTTTTTTTGAGAATGTATATCCATAGTATTATAATTTTATAATCTAAACGGTTTGTGTCAACCACTTGTAAAAATGTATTAATCTCTCTCTTGCTGGTGAAGGCATAATCTAAATAAAAACAGAAAAACCTAGAAACAAATTTGAAAGTGACCCCAGAACCAAATTTGAAAAAGCAACAAATCTGCCCAACCACCGACTGACTCATTTAAAATTAGACAGTTCATTCATTTAGTAGTTAAAGCTCATGTTGGATTACAGTATGACATTAATTGACAATGGAGGAAAAAATTGGTACAAGGAAGAAAAAAAGTTCAAAATTTCCTAACCAGAGAAATAGAAAACTCTTCCCCCATCAATAATAATAACGAGCACCATGCCTCCACCACACAGCTCATATCTCTTCTGGCCTGCTTTAAATTTCTAGATACCCCATTGTATTGATGACTCATGAAATTGTGTGACCTTCCTTTGCAGCTTCCTAATTCAATGTCCTCATGACATGGATCTCATCTCACACGTGGCATAGTTAGGATTCACGTGAGTTTGAGTTTCCTTGAACTGAGGGCTTCTGCAGAATTAGTCTATGTGACACAACCTCGTCCCAGATCTCCTTGAAAGCTCTAATGATAACATCATGGTGACAAGGTGAATTCAGCCGAAGAAAGCAATTGAGAAGCTCTTGAAGATCGTCTTTTGAGTATATCTCTTTCTCCAATATCATCTGAAGCATTGAATGCCGAAAATCTTGATAAGGGTTATCTGAATCCTTCTCCACCGCGATGCTGCTGCTGATTTTCTTTGAACTCCTGGGATTAATATCGGTTTCGGGTTCAGAGATTGTTGAGGAGGTCAAATCTTCTTCATCCACTGAAAGCCCACCATTTCTGGAACTAGAAGAAGAAGTGCGAGGCTTTTGGTTTTCATTATTGGTGGAAATTTTTGGCCTTCGAGTTGGTTCAAATACATCTGAGGGTTTTGGTCTGGCACAGCCACAGGCTACATTTGCTGTAAAGATGGTTTTAAGGATGTTTTTCTTGTTGGAAGACATGTGAGAGAGAGAGAGGATTGGAATCCCTTTTGCAGTGTACGGTAATGGCTAAGAAAGAGAGGTTAATTTGTGAAGGTGCAAAGCTGGATTGGAAGGTGTTCTTGGTAGGAGTCGTTTTCAAATATAAATAACTTCTGGTTTTAGAGATATGCATAAGAAGGTGATTTTGGGTAGGAGTCGTTTTCTAGAGTTGTTGTGAGTAAAACTAGGGGGTTTTATGAGGCACTTGACTTAACGTAGGAGAGTAGAGAAAGAGAAATTGGGCATGTGATATGATCCCCTCATGATAAGATTCTTTATTTTTTTTTTTTTCAAATTATGTTTTATCTATTTTGAAAATGAATTAATAAGCATTTATTCCGATGATAATGCTTCAAAGTTCATTTTTTTTTAAAAAAAAAACTTTTGAATTTGGGTTGGGTAAAAGATATCCACTCGCATGATTAGTGGATTGACTGCCATCTCCTTTATAATTTAAATTATTTTATAGTATTAAGTACACTTGTGAATTTCTAATACCTGTTTCTCAAAAAAAGTAAATTTCTAATACCTAATGAGGAATGTGAATCTATAGAATCTATATATATATATATATATTAATAGCCAATGTTGAGAGAAAATTTAATTAAATTCTAATTTTTATATTTGTGTGTTAAGTGAATTATTAGGTATAAAAATTAAAGAGTCTAAATTCAATTAGATTTTAAATTGAATTTTAATTGGAATTCTATTTTGCGCCTTATGTCCCATTTTTTTAATTTTTGTAGCAAGTGAATTATTAGGTGCTAAAACTGAAAAATCTAGATCCAATTAGATTCTAAATCATATATATGGGTGTAATTATAATTTTTTTTAAATGTATCATGCATATACACAAGGTTACACACTAATTATTATAAAATAAATCTCTTATTTCAAATAAAGATGACTATGGATATGACTTCCACGTTCAATATGTAAAAAATAAACATTTTTTTTATTGTCTCACATGCACTCTCATTATATAATATAAAATATATAAACATGTATTTCAAATAAAAATAGTATGTTATTTTTATATATAAAAAATAGAGTGTTATGAATAGTATAGCTTGCATCATTTTTCTTTTTCTTTTTTGACTTTTGAGTGAAGTTTGATATACCATGTTTTTGCTTACATTTTCCATCAATTAGTGAACTCTAATATTAGTCAGTATATATGACATGTTCATTAACTATTGCATTTTGCCATTTTGGAATGCTACATGATTTTCTTTTATTTGTAGGGATGTACAACACTGTTGAAGTAAAGTACAGCGCAATTATTTATTTATTTATTTATTTTGGTTAACCCTGAAACACAGTCGTGGGTAATATACCGTTAACCTTTACTAATCTACAATCTACATTGATGGAGATGAGAAAAGAACTAATCCACTTCGATCGGGACAAACATATATGTTATGCACTATTTATGGAACCCACAAGTTGTCTAATTCAGCAAAATTTTCATTAAAATTGGGTCATAAAAATTATTTTGCTGTAATGTTTTCAGTATTCAGTTTTCAGTAATAAACAGTATCCAAACAGACCCTTAATATAAGTGTTTAGGATTATTAGAACATTTAAGTCTGACTAATCCCTTATTATATGCGTATATTCCCCATTTCACACACCAGGGTGGTGTTTGCAAACTTATCTTTTAGCTCTCTTCACAAAATCTTGTTTGTTCCTTGTCTTGTTAGAGAAATGGTAGCTCATACTTTGATAACATTGGTCTCTAGTTAGTGGACTATGGTAAGGGTATATATATTGGATAATTTTTAATATACCAAATTAGGGCAGGGATGGAGGGAGACTTGGATAAGGGGGCAATGGCCCCCCTAATTTTTTTAAAAAAAATATTAATATATACATAGGTATCAATTTTAGCAATTTTGTTATATAAAATTACACTTTACCCCCTTAACGATATCATTGATTCTTTTAAGAGAACTATTATAACTACAAACTTTTCTACAATAAATAAAAAACACAAATAAAAAATAAAAAACCATTAGCTATTAAGTAATAAAGTTGGAGGTTAGAGTCGTTGCACGCAACCAATAACAAAGCCGCCCCCTCTAACCTCAAGTTCTGGCTCCGTCCTTGAACTAGGGTTTCTTAGTTCGTCGATGTAGACACACTACCCAAATCACATAATTTTAGTGTTGATTTTACTCTATTTTCTCTTTATTTTTCACTATATTGCTAAGTAGCCAAAATTCACAACATTCCCTCAAAAAAAAATATATGAGCCACAGGCTACGCAATTGAAGATCTAATAGCCAGTGCAAACAAGATTTAACTGCAAAACCAAAATTTTTATTAAAATTAAAAAGATGAAATACATTAAAAGGCCTAGATGATAGCCGGACGGATCAATAAGATCGTCTCACACTAGCACTTTTGCAGGTAACTTGTTACCTAAAATCTAGCACTTCTGATAGATAGACAATGACACCACAAATAAGTGTCACTCTAACTCAACTATTACTTGAACCTCAAGCAACATTAATTCCTATGCACGCTGATCCAGATGATGAATAGCTCCCAACAGCCTATCAAACGCGGATGTTATTGCCCTAATGACATGTCTGTTGATGAAGTTAAGACAAGTATGCACCGGAAGCTTGAACTCATCCCAAACAAGGTACAAAATGCACTTACTACCGGCCACGAAGCTTGAGACTGGTGGTGAAGGCTGCAAGTAAGCCCAGGCAGCCTTCTGAACAATGAAATTACTTATTGGAATCTCATGAGCAGATTGCATGCCAAAACGTCTTGATAACATACTTTTTCGCCTTCTGATCTCTGATGATGGAGGCAACAATTCTTTCAGCGAAGTATATGATGGCGAATTTGAAGAGTTTGCAAGCTCTGAATTGTTGGCAGCTGCAAAGGCTGTCTCCTCGCGGACTGACCTTGGAAAGCTTTTGCTTTGAAACCGTTTTCTGGAAGTAAACTTTCCGGATTGAGTAGTGAGAGAATCCATGGCATTTTTGGTTTGATGTATGAGTGGGAAGAGACTAATGGGGTTGTTTTATTTTTATTGTTTTGAAATGGAAAATTTTGAAAGGGCTTTTGAAATCTGAAATGCTTCGTTGTGGATAGAGTCTCAACTATCAAGGAGTTTAAATTTCGGTTACTTTAAAAGTTTTGCTCAAAAAGATAACCAAGAAGAATAGATAGATTAGGTTGGTTTACATTATTGAGGATGGAGTACGTGACCAACTGTTTCACGCCATTTAGAATTTGATTGGATTAGGAACAACCTCTTTCACCTTTTTGGAATTCTAGATTTTTGGAATTCTAGATTGGGGAAAACTTGTTACACACTTGTGTGGACACTTGTGTAGAGTGTGTGCATCCACACAAATGTGTGATAAACATGGCACTTCTAGGTTTAATCTTCTAAATTTAATGTTAAAATTCCCAAGCTTGATTTATGTTGGCTTGATTATTAGAATTTCCCTATTTTCCCATTTATTTTACATTCCTAGTTCTGACCGATGTTGCCTAATTAATTGGTGATTATTAGATTCTTTTTATTTGTTGGTGTATGAGCCAAAATAAAAGGTTTAAACATTCATTTTGTCTTTAAAGTTGGCATGAATTTTGCCTTTTGTCTTTAAATTTAAAAAAAAAATCATATTTCGTCCATAATCTTTTTGAAGAAAATTTTCTAATAGTTTAGGGATGAAAGTATGGACAATAAAAAGAACTTGTTACTACAATTTGAGAATGAAAAATGAACTTTCTAAATTGAAATATGATAACAGTAACACATTTTCTATAATTTAGGGACGAAAAACAAACCTTTTAAAGTTTGGAAATGAAAATTTTAATTTATGAAAGTTTAAGAACACAAAAAAAAAAGGGTAAAAAAAGCATGGTTAAAAATATTTTCATCCCTAAATTTGAATGAAATTCTCAAAACTTAAAAAAAAAAAAAAAAAAATTGTTCCTAAATTATTAATGTAAGGACACAATTTGTAACGAACCGTAACAGTGTTGGGTTCGCACGTAAAAAGGCCCAAACAATATCATTTGTAGAGCGTGGGTTTGAAAGGCTAGGCCTTGGTCGCCAGGCGGTGTGTTTTTCGTGGTGTTCATACAAGGTTAAGTTTTCCTTCACCCCTGGAGCCTTTCTCCTGGAGGTGGGCTGGGAGGCTCTGGTTTCTAGCCATTTTTCCCAGCCGCTTCTCTAGGTTACTTATTTTTCCTTTTATACTCGCTTGCGTTCACTGTCCTTCGTCCACGTATAGGGTCAACCTTTCCAAGACTGATACTTGTCCCATCAGTCCATACCCAAATTCGTTGGGAGTGGTTGTAAAAGCCAAAGAATGCGACTCTGTCAGGTTCAGAGCATTGAATGGCAGTAAGGGCAGCTTTCCCCGGATATTTTAGATTTCCTTTCAAACTTAGTCCTATGCCGTTTTTGCCCCTCTCTTTGGTGGGGTTTTGGGTTTGCCGAGGACAGAACTGTCCTCGGCTGAATCTCAAGGCTATCCCGCCGAACTTGGGCCACAGCCTTTCCTTGGCTTGAGCCTCTGGCCCCCTTCACGGGTAAACGGGCCCGGCCCATAAATTATTTGGGCCCCACAATAGCCCCTCAAAACCCTACTGTCCAACCTCTTGGTTGGAAAGGGGGTTTTGGTAACACCGAGCCTTTATTATGGCCCAGTCAATTCGGCCTATCAACAATGCTGGCGGCTCTTCATCTGTCCAGGAAATGCACCGGTCTACGAGACAATCTTTTGATTTTACGCTTGATGCGTTCTTATCGTTTGGGTATCCAAAACGCGCTTTTAATGACCTCTATTTACGAGACTGCTTTAATTCGACGGTTTGTTTTGATGAGGTGGAGAAATGGAACTGGCATGTTTGTGTTTGCAGATTCCTTTGGAGATCTGAACCTATTAAATGCCTCCCGCTCCACCCTCTGTATAAGAAGGAAGGTAGGAGATTATTGTTTTTGTAAAGAGTCCCTTTTCATCCTTCTGAGATTTGAAATACTTGGCCTCCCCTAGAGTTTATTTTACCCACCAGTTTATACACTAAATCGTGATACACTTTACCATAACGAGTGATGAAGGAGCCATACCCCTCCCGTAAACGCCACGTTCCAATAAAACTCGTAATGGCTCGGTCAGGACAAGGATGGCGAAGACTCAAAATCAACCTCACCTTTCTTTCAGCCAAAATCCGAAGCAGGGACTCGTCACGTCAAACCTTCGGCGTGACTGAGTCGAGGACACCCATCATCGGTACCATCCGCTCTCTCGTGAGCATACCTAATATGGCACCAGTGTGTTAGGAGTCAGGACTGAAGCAGGGTCCAAGCGCCCTTGCTTCTTCCCCTCTTCGTTCACTGGCGCCTCCCTCCGCATTTCTTTCTTAGTCTTCCCAGCACCAGATCCATCCTGGTGCTTTTTCTTCTCCCTCTTTTGCTCCTTTTTCTTTCTTTTCATCTCTTCTCTCTTCTTCTCCTCCTTCTTTTCGTTCATCTCCTCCATCTTCTTCATTCATCTCCTCCATCTTCTTCTTCCTTCTCCTTCATTTTTTTTTCAAAGAAGGTTCTTCTCTCAATATGGGTAATACTGAGGCAGAGATTGGAGAGACTTTGAAGACGAGATTAAAAGACACCTGGCTGTTTACTTATCTGTACTGCGGATGTTATCGTTGCTTCGGCAGTTTACCTTTTGTATAGGCTTGTTTGAGCCCCTCTTTGTACGTTGTAATAATTTTTCATATTAATAAAAATTGTTGTTATTTTACTTCGCATGTTTTGTCTCTATGTTTTTACAAATTTGCAAGCGCTGCTCGGCACAATAATATAGCACTTGAATCAATGACAACTAAGGCCAAAAATGGTTGCTAATAAAAAGATGTCACCATAACTTTGATAGAATTTATTTGACATAGCAATGCGTACCTGTGAATAACGATATTTGCCCGAAACAATGCCGAGATTAGAACTGGATGCTCTATGCGGTGTAGGAAGTAATCATTCGAAGGCCTATTACCCGCAAAAATGAACAGCCCCCTTAGGCTACCGAATAGTGGAGCGTCCCGCCATCATCCTAACACTCTTATTGGCCTTAACATTTTACAATGCTTGAGCCGAGGACTTTCCCCATAGGCTTGAGTCCGAGGACCATAGTTCAGTTTCTCTCTTTCCTCAGGCATTTCACAAGGTGCCGAGCAGGAGGTTGCCCTCGGCAACGGTTATTCCTCGGCATGGGCCGTAGTCCCTAGGCCCCCATGCAGAACGGGCCTGGACCGCGAATTTACTAGGCCCACAAATTAAAAGGTATTTTCGTAATCTTTGGTCACGCGGTACTTTTTGGTGTCCCAGTGTTCGAGGTACGCCTTCGCGAGACTCTTTTAATCTCATGGTTGCAGATGGCGTTGGAAATCGAGCCGAAGATATTTTGTCTGTAGCATTCCTTGGGACGCTGTGGGAATTAAATGCCACCACCTTATCTTTTTAAATAAATAGAAGAGACAGTTGTTTTACTTACGCACAAATCCTTCAGTTTCCTCCCTTAGTATATCATATTTGAGGCGAGGGTTGGAGAAAAGGAACTCTCTCCTCCATAGAGGCGTCGTGTCCTCCTGAGACTCAAAATAGTGAGGTACGGGCAAAGGAGGCATAAATTTAAGGGAATATTCCGTTTCGACAGAGGGGAAGGGGTGTTTCCCCCTCTTTTAGTCAAAATCCGAAGCAGGTTCTGTTCATGCCAGAATTTTGGTGTGTCGGAAGAAAGATTCTCCGCCATCATCACCTCTGCCTTGTTGCAGGCAAATTTTTGGTGAAGGCTCCTCAACTCCCGGCTCCCTGCACCTTTCCTTCAGCGGTGTGAGGCTCAAGTTGGGTTCTTTTGCTGCCTGAGTTATGGGCATGCAAAAGCATTGAGGAAGAACAAGGTTTTGAAGCAGTAGCCAACCTCTCCTCTGTGCTACCTCCTCGGCTTTATCTCATTCTCTTGTATCTTCCTTTTCAATTATGTAGCGAGTTTTGACATAAGTTGATTCCAGCTTTTCATTGTACGCTGTACTATTTCTTTGTTTTGGTAAAAAGGGAAATTTATTTACTTGTTTTGAATACTATTCTTTTCGCAACACTACTTTGTGAAAGGGTGTGCTCCATGTGTGTGTTTCTTCAATGATACTTAGAGCGGGAAACCTTGAAACATAACCCAACTAATTCTGATTTACCAACACTACCAGGCATTACGACGATAATTCATAGTAAGTTAAACTTAGGAAACTAAACGAGGTAACAATTGAACATTCTGTGATAAGTGCGAGAATACCACCCGAGGAGTTTGACTGAGCAGTAGAGAACTCAGATTGTTTTTCAGGCGACATATTGCTCTATATTGCATCGATCCCTTTGGTGCTGCAGACCCGAAAGCAGACTTGAGAATCCTCGCAATTTAGGAACTAACCCAATTGTTAGTGGATAGTTTTCCTCGGATAAATCCTAAAGTCCATGTAATGTAGTTTTTCCTTATATGTAGTTGGTTTCCCCATAGGCTTGAGTCCGAGGACCATGCAATGCCTTGGTTCTGCCCAAAACCTAGTTTTCCTCATCCAAGTAGTTGGTTTCCCCATAGGCTTGAGTCCGAGGACTATGCAATGCCTTGGTTCTGTCCAAAACCTAGTTTTCCTCATCCAAGTAGTTGGTTTCCCCATAGGCTTGAGTCCGAGGACTATGCAATGCCTTGGTTCTGTCCAAAACCTAGTTTTCCTCATCCAGGTAGTTGGTTTCCCGTAGGCTTGAGTCCGTGGACCATGCAATGCCTTGGTTCTGTCCAAAACCTAGTTTTTTTTTTTTTTTTTTTTGCGTTGGAACTTGGCTTTAGGGGAGTTAGCTCCTCGGCCAAGCCCCTAGAACCATTCGCGCAATTAACGCTGACAAGCGTAACCCCTAATCAAGAAGCATAGCCCCTAACGGAACTTTACACTAAAACTCTATAACCAACCGTTAGAAATGACAAAGGAAGTATCCCGACCTACCGCCTATGCCAACACACAAGCCTTTCCCACAGACGGCGCCAATTGTAAGGACACAATTTGTAACGAACCGTAACAGTGTTGGGTTCGCACGTAAAAAGGCCCAAACAATATCATTTGTAGAGGGTTTGAAAGGCTAGGCCTTGGTCGCCAGGCGGTGGGTTTTTCGTGGTGTTCATACAAGGTTAAGTTTTCCTTCACCCCTGGAGCCTTTCTCCTGGAGGTGGGCTGGGAGGCTCTGGTTTCTAGCCATTTTTCCCAGCCGCTTCTCTAGGTTACTTATTTTTCCTTTTATACTCGCTTGCGTTCACTGTCCTTCGTCCACGTATAGGGTCAACCTTTCCAAGGCTGATACTTGTCCCATCAGTCCATACCCAAAGTCGTTGGGAGTGGTTGTAAAAGCCAAAGAATGCGGCTCTGTCAGGTTCAGAGCATTGAATGGCAGTAAGGGCAGCTTTCCCCGGATATTTTAGATTTCCTTTCAAACTTAATCCTATGCCGTTTTTGCCCCTCTCTTTGGTGAGGCTTTGGGTTTGCCGAGGACAGAACTGTCCTCAGCTGAATCTCAAGGCTATCCCGCCGAACTTGGGCCACAGCCTTTCCTTGGCTTGGGCCTCTGGCCCCCTTCACGGGTAAACGGGCCCGGCCCATAAATTATTTGGGCCCCACAATTAAAAATGTTCACTTTATATACTCTATCTACTCCCATTAATTTTTATCCAATTTATGTAAAAGAATGCTTCAGTGATAATAATTTTAACATTAAAAAAATTTAACATGAACCATTACATTAAAATAAAAGAGAAAAAAAAAATAGACATACAAAGTGGGACACATGGCAAAAAACTATTAATCACACAAAAAATTAGAAAGGAAAAAAAATTGACAAAAAAAATCCCCCAAATCAAGTGGTCAAGGGGATATCAAAAAATTCAATTCCCTTTAGTTATAGTTCTCATGCTCATTCCGTGACCTTTACTATCATTAAGGTAATCTATATCGACCTAATATATGTCCAATGTAGGACTTAACACACATCTACACACACTCCACTAATTCAGATTAATATTCAATCAATATGGCCATCACATTATATTTTCTAGAAAACTTAAAGTAGAGCTCTAAAGCCTTCAATATCCACTATTCTATCAAGATGATATCAAACAAGTGGATTTTATTTTCTACTATTAGGGTTGCTTTGAATGAAAAAAAAAAATTTAATCTTAGTGGTGGTCTTGATAAAGAGAGCTGAGAGATCTATAAGTCAACAAATGTTAAGCAAGATTCCTAGACTAGAGGTATGAAAATGAGCCACAATGATTATAAAGAGAGATCAATCCTCGCTAGAATCAGACAAAGAAAAAAAAAATGAGAAGAGTGAAAGAAGTGAGAATCAAAGAAAGAGAATGGTTTTTTTTTTTTTTCTTTTAAAGGTAGATTGGATAAGAAAAATGTGGAATTTAAACCACAGACATGAGATATAACATGTCAAGTCCGGGTTGTTCCATTTTTTCACTGCCCTAAAAATTCTTAATAAAAAAAAAAAAAAAAAAAGTAATATTTAATTTAATCGGTTTTGAACAGGGTTAACGGATCCGGCCCAGGCCCAGGCCCATTTTGGTAAGTATACTCATGTCCAAGCTGAGGCCCATGACCATAGCTTTCCTGAGGGTGTCGGAAGGCCTACAAAAAGACCAAAATACCCCTTTACTGCTCTTCAGGCCCACTTCAGTCACTATTTAGAATTGAATTGAAAATAGCTGAACATTGTGGGGGCAGTAAAGTAATAAAGAACTAATTTCTTTGTTGTCGTCTTATCCTAATGTCATCATCTTCTTATATATGGACTATCGACCTTGTCTTTCATCGTTGCTTGGTTCTGACACGTATAAATTTCTCTCTCTCAGAAATTTTGTAAGATATTTATTCTTTCTTTCTGAACTTACAGGTATCAAAAAAGGAATGTTTGAATACCTTAAAAATACAAAACCAAAAAAATAAAAACCTTTGGTTGGCTAACAATGGCAACAGCCATGCTATCCCTTTCTCTTACTCTACCCTCTGCTTCTTTCTTCAATAAGGGGCAGCTCAGAATCCGAAATTTTGCTTCAATTCCACCCTCCAAATCCAATTTCAAGCGCTTCAGAGTCAGAGCTCTTAAAGAAAAAACTGAGGAAATTAAAACCCCTTCTTCATCTTCAGGTTCAGCTGAAGAAATTACAAAGAAGTATGGCCTTGAAGCTGGTCTCTGGAAGGTACCCATTTCTTCTCTTCTCCATATATGTCTTTTCGTTTTTGCTTGTTTCTACTTTGTGGAGCTCTAAAAATTCCCATTTTCATTCAATACTGGGCTTATATATGGCTACTCTACTCATATTCTCCATTGTAAATGGTAGAGTAGCACTCCTAAGTCCTAATACTAACATGCTGACTTGGGCCCTTGTGCGTTTATTTTCAGAGTTTACATGTTTATATATGTGTGTGTGTGTAAAAAATTTGATGGAAAAAGGTCCTCTACCAACCATTGGCACATCTGTCCCAGAAAAGATCACAAAAAAAAGTTTGATAATCTTGGGATATTTGAAGCCAGGGAAACTCGTCTATAATCTATATGAATCGTTTCTGTTTTTGATAATGCAAATCAAAGATGGCCTATATATAGGAAGATAAGACACAAATTTAGAAATGAAATAGTAGGGGTGAATTCTTTTGTTGACAGTCTATTTGCTTATTTTACTGAAACTTGGTTAAACTATATTAGTATCTAGAAAAATTGAAAAAGTGAAACTTTAAAAACTTGTAACATAAGCAAATAAATTTAGAAGAAAAAAGTTTTTGCCAAACCGACAGTGTCTTTAAAAATGTGGTGATGTCTGCAGATATTCAGCTCTAAAGAGGAAGAAAAGGAAGGTGATGAGAAAACAAAATCAAAGGGTGATCAAGCCAAAGAACTGCTAACAAAGTATGGAGGAGCCTACTTGGCCACCTCCATTGTTCTCTCTTTGATTTCTTTCGCACTCTGCTATTCACTAATCAACGCTGGCGTTGATGTCCAATCCTTGCTACAAAAGGTAAGTGCAGAATATATAGACTTCCACGAACTGCAAAATGACTTTACACGAAATATGGTTTTTGAATGTATTATACTTTCAGGTGGGGATCTCAGTTGATGCGACCGGGGAGAAAGTTGGTACCTTTGCCTTGGCATATGCCGCACACAAGGCCGCATCTCCAATAAGATTTCCTCCGACAGTTGCTCTGACTCCCATTGTTGCTAGGTGGATAGGAAAGAAAGTTGAAAAACAGAATTAGCCTCTTTTGGTGCTTCCCAGCTCACAAGCTATGTTTCACATGTAACTTACTGTAGCGAAGATTATAATGCAAATGAATTTTCACTAGTTTAAGTCCATTGCTGTTGAATAAGTTGTATGAATTTTTCTCTTCCTCCTTAACAACCAAAGAGAGAGTCCAGCTCAGAACCTCATGATGAGATTATCCTTACTAATAACTCTTAATTGTTTTACTTGCCACTCCAATTCCAAAACAAAGCAAATCCCGAAAATTACCAAAGGTTTGAAACACGAGTTTATAACTTTAGAAAACAATTATGTGAAACAACCAATAGCCAATTTGTGGCATCTTAAGGTTCACATGAACAAATTATCCCAAAAAATAAAAATTATCACATGAACAAGCTTACAAAGTACAATACCGAAGGCAGTAAACTGACCGTTATTATATGTTGGCACCACCAGAGCACACGACTCTCAGAGGTTAGATCTTCATGGGATGCTACTCTTCAAAAATTTTACATGAAATGGCCGACTCTTGAAAATCAAATTCAGTCGCATTTATTATCATTTGCAAAAATCCCCTTTTAAATTTTTTGGCAGTCCTAATAAGCAGGTAATGACTATTGACTCATGCTCAAAATGCCTCCGAATATGAGCAGTTGAGGAATCATTATTCATAAACATGCCAAGTTCCATTACGAGGACAACAAGTAATATGTTATGCATAGAGAGCAATAAAAATCTTATCAGTCCCGCTCCAGCCCCCAAATGTTTCTTTCACTTCCAGATGTTCACTGCCACAGCCCACTGATGAAAAACTCCATGCACAAATCAGGCAGCATAATAGCATATATTATGGCCATTTCATTACCAAAAATGATTAGAAGTCATCATATACTTAAAAATGAAAGTAGCAAACCGGATGATTGATCCCTTTTTTCCTTTATTCTTCTTGACTTCTAATCATATGAAATACATCTCTTCATTACTTGCCAAGTCAACCTAGAGGTCAAGCTAGTCAATACAGTAAAGCCAAGAATTGTAATAATATACAAGGGTGTACCCAACAAGTAATGGTACCATCTTTTCTCTTCTTTTTTTTATTAACTACAAAATGACAGATCAAATATGTTACTTAACTGTACAATGAACCTGCTACCTCCATCTTCCATCCAATAGTTCCTTGCACTTTTTCTGGGAACCTCCTGCAGGCATCTCCTGGGGACCTTCATTCCAACCTCCAGGGTTTTAAACAAATGAGAATGGTTGGACATCATAGGTTCTCATCACATTAAAGTCCTTGTATCCACAATTTGATTCATCAACATACACTTTCCAAGGTCTCAACTTCTGGTAGAGTTAGCAGGAGGCCCTTCAGTTGCATTCGATGGTGGAGTCTGGGGCTGTGGTATGCCAATATTAGCCATGGCATAATCTTCATGAAGTGTACTCAAGTCGTTCCATTCTACCCCCGCTATCGTCAAGAATCAAGGAATTCAGTACTTACTGTCAAGATATTAAGACAGGGCAAATGACAAAAATAAAAAACAAAAACAAAAAAGGGGAGGGGTGAGCATCTGGTTGGGAGGATACGTTCTGTTCTCCACATATCTGTGATGCTAACATCAGCATCTGATAAAAGCCAGTAATCTGCATCACTCTGAAAAAAAAATATATTGTAAATATTCCTTTCTTTATCGGAGATAAAAACAAACTCAACATGACTTGAACAACAATTTGGTAGTGGAATCTGATTTTTGTGAATTATGAAGTTATTATTATAACATATTTCAGCAAGCAGAATCAACCAAAAAGAAGGCACTTAGTAATCAGAAACCAATCCATTCTTCAGTAATTTAATGTCATCTTATTCTAAATAGGTATTTGAGAAATCAGAACTTGTTGCTTCTGCTCAATCATTTTTTGGAGGTCCAGAGAACCAATAAAAAATGTTTATCGCAGATGGTATCTTCCAAAAAGCTATTATACCAATAGAAATCAAGAACCAGACTTACATCAACATCTGACGGAACAATCTTCATAATTCCACTCACAAAGTCCTGAGAGGCATTAAGATCTGAGCAGAGTGTCTCAGCATCTTGTCCCTGCATTTCAATCTCCTTTCCTCTGCTCTCCTCAGTGACCACTGCCGTTGATGAGTTCTCATTAAGCCCTGAACTAGGCAGGAAGTCTGAAGGTGCCTCAATCTCCTCAAATTTCTCTTCAAATTGACTAGAATGATGGATGGTAAGAAATGGAGAGAGAGTGTCAGATTATATGAATTCTCAAATATTTAATTATCACTACTTCCACTAGGATTGGGAGTGCAAGGAAGACAGTAATGACTAAAGAAAATGCAACGGCCTTGTAACCAAGTATAAGGAACAATACCTGACAAGGTAAACATCTATAGGACCCATTGTGCTTCTTAGGACTACCCTGTACCTCCTTTGGGGATAGTCAACAGCCTGGTACAAATTAGAAAAAAGTTGCATTGAGAATTTTGCAAGTAAAAACACAAAATGAACTTCTTGTGTCAATCTTCTCTGCTCTTCAATTACCTCATCAGGATCCGGGACTTCCAGAGTGGTGCCATGAGGAGCTTTAATTGCAATTAATGTTTCATTCTGGTAGAAGCAATTACTATATATATTTAGATAACAGCTTATTTTAGGAAAACACAAGGTGACCAAACAACAAGAATATACAATAACATTAGTAAAAAACATACCTGGAAGCAGGGTAAGCCCTTGATGTCTTCTTCAGTGACAAAAAGCCACCTAACACAGCGCAAAGGTTAGATAAGCATGACAGTTAAAATGATTGCCAATTAGGGACCCAAAAAAGTGAAATTACATCACAAAAGTGAATGGATTTTTGGTGGAGGTAAAGGAGAAAAAAATTACTTTTGATTGTTCTCATTTTCACTCAGGTCCCTCAATTGTTCTTGCATTTCTCTGCAATAGATGAGAAGCCTCAGCACACCAATGGAAGCAAAAAAAATAATAGTAATATGTTATTAATAAAATAAAACAGATCATAATTAAGAAAGCATAGCTACATAACCTTATTTGATCATCTAATCTGTGCTCTTGAATGGAAAGGTTTTCAACTTCTGCCTACAGATTAAAAGAAAGATAATAAGGCCTTTTTAAATATAAGTAAAGATATCTTCACCTTCAAAAATATGCAATCATTAGTTCATTATTTATGCACATGGTAGACAAACTGTATTTGATCATCATCTCAATGTTATTTACATGGTGATGCAGAGATACTAAACTCAAGTCAAAAGCCTTATTCAACACTGAAGGCCAACTTCACCTTTCCACTCATTTTCAGGATTCATACTAAAGTTGCCACAAGGACAATATTCTGGAAAGAATGTGGATTGAACTGGTGCATGCAAACACCATGGCCAATGATTTTTTTTTTTTTTTCAATGGGTTATGGCACTAGGTGTGGCGTGCCAATTCCAAATGATTGGCATACAAGGCATTTTTTAGTTTATATTTATATAGATCACAGTAGCTTCACTACATCAAATCAACCAAGAAGAGTTGGAAATTCATACTCTCAAAAGAAACAATAAAATCAAATAAAAAACAAGAAGATTAAGAACCCTCATGCACACATATACTCTTCAAAGAGTCATGCAGAGCCTGAGCAACTGTAATGCTTGCAAGGCAAGAAACAATTTCTCTATTTTGCATACCTGTAAACTGGAATAGTTTTCATCAACCTCTCCTGGCCTTGAGACATCAAGTCCCCTAATCAAACAATCAATCAAATTGAGTAACTCTTCATGTGCAGTAGAGAATACACTCTCAAAATTTAAAATAACAAATATAAAATTTTAAAAAGTTGGGAAATTCTCCATACTTCCACTGAATTCTGTTTTTGAGCTTCTTCTCTATGAGACCAATTCCTTCCAGGACATTTGTTATATCATATATCCTCCTCTTTTGAACCTGTAGCAGAAATCTTCCACTAATAGAACTTTACAACAATTGATGTGTTGAACCAGAGAGAAAAATAGTCACCTCTAAAGTTTCCGCAGCCTTATTTAGATCAAGAATACCATCTTCAGCATGTTTGATCAAATTGATGAACTTCTTTGTCAAGAGACCTGAATGAGAATCATAGGACTTTGTTGTCACTCTTAAACATGCACTTGCTCTGTTCCACAAACAGAGCCTATAACAATGTTAACCATGCTTAGTTTAAAAATAATATAAAATAAAATATAACATAATCAACAAAGGAATAAGTAGATATTCTGTTACCAAGAGAGCTATCATAACGACAAGGACCAGCTGGAGTGAGATTATTGCCAGAAGGAGAACCTGCCAAATTTTACAGAAAGTTATTCAGTGAATGTATCTAATGCTCTCTGCTAGGACCAATGGAGACAGAAAGAAACAGAATAGTTTATGCTAATTGAGAGAATTCTTACTAGCACCTTCTGGTCTTACTTAACATGCGATGTGCAGAAATATAAATATGGGAAGCACGCTCAATAAGTTTTAGTACTCACCAACATTTGAAACTGGAGTTTGAGGTCCAGACTTATTGCACTTCGTAAGCCTTGATGTTTTGTTTGCCTTTCCCCCTTTTACTGATACAGGTGTCTGTAGGGAACTATTAATTACTTCAGTGAATCCTGGAACAGTTGTTCTATCACTAGAGTCAGCTTCATAATCTGCTGTCTCACTCTTCCGCTTTAATTGCTGATAAAAAACCATTTGGTTTTTCCAAAACACAATTAGAAACATGGGCAAATATATTTCATCACAATTCAATTGAAAGCAAGAATTCTACGCTCCATTCAAGATAAAAGAATGCTCATAAAACATACATGCTGGGTGGCAAAAATCAACAAATTCACAACCAGCCTAATTTTCAAGAGATTGGACTATACAAGTAGAAAGAAATTAGCCATTTCTTAACCTATCAAATGAGGAGATTCACTAAAAACATCATTTAAAAGGGTAAGATATCTCAAAAATGAAACCCAAAACAAAAGTAGCAACAATGAAGATAGCCATGTTTGTCAACAGAAAGATCATTGCGTTGTAAGAATCTCATCATTCTAGATTATAAACATACATTAAAGATTAAAAATGTATTAAACTTCTAAGATTGCTCAATGGAAAACTCCTTAAATATCTTAATTTTCTAACTAGCAAACTCATAGTAAAATAATTATGTTGATAAGTAACTTATATAATAAAATAATGGAAACAAGGAAATGGGATAAACATTGCATGATTAGTTAACAGACACAAGTATAGTGTTTACACATAGAATGACCTCTAATACTTCATGCAGAAAAGGGAACCCAACCAACCAAGCATCTTGAACTCTGTAAAAATAAATGTCATTCAACAATCAACTCTCACACTTATCAGACAACACACTGGAATTATAGTGGGACCTCTTATTTGCTCATTCCAAACCCAAGAACTCCAGTGAGAATGAGAATCAACGCAATAGATTCTACCCTATGACATATAGCCCATTAGACCACAACCAAAACTGTAATACATCAGATTCCATAAGCGTCAATCCTTCAGGGCCTCAAACTGCATGATACATCCACCTAAGGTGTGGGGAAAGAACATTTCAAGTGAGGCAAGAAGCAACAGCATTTTGCATGCTAAATGCAAGAGTCAGGTGTGAGGAAAAAAACATGATATTAACCTCGCATAATTAGTTTATAGGCCAAAAACACAGATATGCCCTAAGAATAAACACTAAGGGTTTGCTTGGAATGAGCTCCAAGCAGAAAAACTCAGGAATCACCACCAAGCAGAAAAACTAAAGAATCAGCACCAAGTAGAAAAACTTAGAAATCAGAACCCAACAATTGAAAATTTCCAACATAAAATTGTATTACTCAAAATTATGCCTTCTATGTTTATTAGAGCCTTTTAAATAGGCTTTCAAGGAATACATCAATAAGTTTTTTTTTAATAAAGAGGGTAATAAAAGATTACATTGATGTCCTTTAGAAGATGTAAGATATATTTCTGTAATTTATTTGGTTGAGATCATTTTTACAATAAAATATGAGTTGCAATAAGATTGGGTCTTGAATGGGCTTTTAAATAATAGGGGTATTCTTTCTCAAAAAAAAAATTAAAAAAATAATAGGGGTATTGATATTGAGGGAACTTTGGAGGTGTGTGGCCCACATACTTGAATTTGTAAGACCCAATAAAAAGCCCTTTTATGTGAGAACTCTGGCTGTAATTTTATCAACAGGCACCCATCTCTAAAATAAAGTATAAGATGTTTAAAGGATGATTCTCATGTATTGCAGGATGATTTCTCTAGGGGTGACAGAAAATTCTTCTTTCCTCTAATCAATGCTTTGCACTAACTTACAAACCCATCTCAGACACAACAATGTTGCAGACAAAAACTTCTTTGTTTGGCCTAGCTTTTGGTGTCACAACTAACAAACCTATTACATTGAATTTGATTGGTATATGTCAATCAAACAAGTCTCAAAATTGGAAGCACCCATTACATCCATTTCCAGCACAACCAATGATATGTTTTCTAAACATTAAAATGGCTACAATGACAATCACACAATAATCAGCATTTAGCATCAGTACTTTGAATTTGTAAAAGTATCAATGTAAAATGATACAGTAGAAGATCTTTCAGTCCCTTCCAGAACCATGTAATTAACTCACATTATAGATTTGGACATCGAGAGGGACACCCCAAACATTTGTATCATCAATACAGATGTTCAAAGACCTACACCCATAGCAACCATGGTACAAGGATAAAAATTTTATGGCTACATAAAGATGTAAATCTAAAATATTTGTCAATGGGAAGGTATTCTAGCAAATGTGTTCAGCATTCAGACATTTCAAACTCCGTGCAATTAAAATTTTTATACTAAACTCAATGTGTCTACTCGTTAAAATTACTTTTGCAAATGGATATTCAATCTAATTTTATCAGCCATGATGCAAGGATGTGCATTGTGTGGCTACATTGAGAAGCCAAAGATACCTCTCTCAAAAGAAATTATAAGAAAAAAAAAAGTTGATAAATTTGGGTCAAGCCCAAGTACACTGGAAGTACACAGAAAGACACCCTAAAAGAGAGAACAAAATACAAATGAAATCAAACAAGATGCAAGCTGTCCAACACTCCAACAAGACTAAAAGATCTGAATCTAAAGCAGGCGAGGGCAAAGTAGCATGTTCCCACTCGAATTGAGTTCCCACAAGCTGGGACTTAAGTTGGATTACCAGCACTCTTTGACTTACACATACTAAATCAATCCCTAATAATGATTCCCCTTTTAATTCAAATTATCTGATGTTAAAATTTTACCCTTCACTATAGTCCACATATAAGAAAGCAACATAAGGAGATGCTCTAACACGCCATAGTCCATAGCTGAAATTCAACCAAAAACCTCAACTCATTGCTACCCCAACAAGCACCAAAGAAGACTATAATTTGAATGAGAAACTTGTTAGTAAAAAATAAAGCAGGCAGTCATGCATAAATAGCAACACAAACAGATCAGTAAATAAGTGTTAGTCAAAATAAATCCATTCTCTCATGCAAGACTCAAACATCTTCGAGACACAAAGAGCATTTGGCAACTAATGCGTCATTGATCACAATCAGAATCATAGTTTCATGTTGTACAAGTAACAAGAAAGTTTAAGAAACACAACAATGATGAATGATGAAATACACATGGTCAACCACACAATTAAACAAATGCCCACCTAAAAAGACTCCATTTTTACTAATTCACCTAGTCCTTGAACTCTTAAAATAACACAAAAACTATCACCTCAAGCTGAAATTCATAAATGTAAAGAACAAAAGCCCATACTAGTAAGTCAAAGTACCAATTTTTGTTCCACAAATTCGACAATTCCCAACACCAATAACTAACTCCGAATTTTCAAATCACTAATTTCAACAAATCAGAACCTCAATAACTCATCTCATTCACAAAACAACCAGATCCTAACATAATTCTCTTCTCCATTCACAAACTACTAAAAAATACACTACAAATTTTTTTATATAAAAATTCCATCTTTTTAATACAACCGGGAAAAACTCACGAGAGGCTTAACGACGATGGCCTCGGCCTCAACATCGTGATCGGCAGCACCACCGCGGCGAGGATCAGAGAAGCGGTGATAGTCAGCTGGAGCAGCGAACGGCGGCTTCAAAGACGAGAACGGAAGCTGCCTCCTCAGCGGCTGCTGCATGATCTGACCCATCTGTGGCTGCGACGACCGGTTCGGAGCTTGCAGACCCGACATCGAGAGCCCGGTTCAAGATCGATGGAGCCGAGTCAGGGCTATGGGGTTTGAGGGTTTTGTAAGAAAGAGGAAAAAAGAGCAATTAGCTCGTGAGTTGTGGAGAGTTGGAGGGAATTGAGAGGGAAAGCGAAAATGAAAGGAATTGGAGGGAAAGGAGAGGAAGAGTGGGTAGGGATCTGAGAGAGAAGGTGTTTGGAATGAAAGAAAATAAAAAAGCGGGAGAGAGAAAAGAGAGCAGAAAACGAGGGAAACAAAGGACAGAAACAAGGAGGGAATTTAGTTCGGATATAGATGTGGAGGGAAGCACTTATAAAAATTTCACGCATTATAATACTATTTTTGTTTTTTTCCTTTCTTTTTTTTTTATTTTTATTACCGCATATTTCCTTATTTAATTCAATATTAAAGAAAGGCAAAAAAAAAAACCATTTCATGTCTATGTCTTAACCGCTTCGGTGGGGCAATGTGGTCGTTTCCTATTTTGATTTTGGGCACCCCTACTTCTATAGGCAATAATTATGCCAAAAATAATTATTTAAACGGTTGAATTTGTTGTATTTTTATACTCTTTTCTGCTTATAAATATCACCAACGATAAATATCACCTACGAAATTTGATAAGTATAATCATGCTAAAAATAATTATTTAAACGGTTGAATTTATTGTATTTTTGTACTCTTTTGATGCATATATTTTATTAAGAATAGAAACGGAATTCATTGATTCAATCATGATTTTTTAAGATATTAATTAAAAAAAAACTATTAAATGATATAATATTAACATTTAATTAGATTGGGTGTAACTTGATTGGTATAATTTATATTAAATTGTTAGTAAAGCCAACCATCAAATATTAATTTTGAATTAAATCAAGATTATTAATTCAATTTTATATATCAAACTTTTTTATTAAGATATAAAAAATAAAAAATAAAAAAAACTAATTGATCGTGCAACGTATGAAATTGTTTAATACTAATATATTTTTATGTTTTGTTTTAGAGAATATATGTTTAAGTTGATAAATTAAAATAACTTGTATTCAGATACCAAACTAGCCTACAACAATAATCAAAATAAGATATTTTATAAAATAATCGTTAGTTTCTTCCAATATCCTAACAGGAGTACTCATTCAACACTTCTTTGCAAAGTCATTAATTTAATAATTGTGTTTTTTTTTTAACAATTCTAGTCTCTATAAAATTGGTTTCTTTATACTAATACTGATATGATCATCATGCCAAAATCATGAAATATTAACATTGATATTGGCATTTTAAATGTATTTCATGCAAAATATGGCCACATAGTTATGAAGTTTTTTGATATGTGTAGAGTACCTTAAATATAAAATAAAAAATTTTGAACAATAGTATATTCTAAATAGTGTCATTTCTATTAAATATCTCAATTCAACTACAAATAGATTATTTTCAAACCTTTCTTGAATTCACGGTCTGCAAAAATAGGACCTAGTCTACGCCAACTTAACAGATTTTAGAGCTAGACACAAATGTAAAATGTATTATTAATATAATTCAACATTTTTATATAATTTAATACATTGATTGGACTATTTTCATATATTGATAAAAGCATATTTTTAAACTCTTAATTCGAAAGTATTGAAACAATCGGTATTATAATAAATATCATATTTTAGATGTTTAATGTCTCTCTTGGCAATGTTGAACTTCAATTATTGAATAATGAATTTCAGTAATGAATTTGTTAAAAAAAAAAACTATTATTCTAACTTTAATTTTGATAGAGAAAAAAAGGAAGAGTAAAATATGTGGGGGATTGAAAATTTGTACAATCTAAAACTACTGTAAATAAAATAAAATGTAATAATAAAATGATGAATATTTGAAAAGAGTATAATATTTTACAAATAATTTCAATTTGTCAAAATTTTGGGCTTAATTAAAAATTTTACATTGCAAGACAGATAAATAAAGCATTTTATAGGCCAATTGAAGATGTCTTTTTTTATTATTATTGTTTATTCTAAGTAAGAGAATTACTTTTTGACTACAAATTATTTATAGTTATACTATAACTATAAGACGAATAGAATTAATATATTATATGTTAGGGGTCTCTCTTTTTTTTATATATATATGGCCTTAGATTCTTATGAAGAGCAATTGGTAATTTGATCTAATCATAAAAGACAATCATTATGAAGCAAACGTCATCCGTTCAAATCATATCATGTTTATAAAAAAAAAATGAAAAAAAAAAAAATCTAAGTTTCATTAACTTATGAAATTGTTTAATAGTAATATAAATTTAAGTTGATAAATTAAAATAGCTTGTATTAAACTTTTTTTTTTTTTTTGAGCAACCAGCTTGTATTAAACTTATGTGTGTATATATATGTATTTTTTTTTAATAGACATTATATGATTTGAATTAATGGTGTCCACTTCATAATAATTGTTCTTTATCATTGGATTAAAATACCAATTGATTTTGGTGTAAAAGAATTTCAAATCCAAATCATTTATTTAACAACTATAAAGTTTACTAAATAAACTCATTGGAATCAAAATCTAAGATTTAGTTTTTTTTTTTTTTAAAAAAGAGAAAAAAAAAAAAAAGTCATGCCTGACCAAGCTAAAAATGACTAAAGACTAAAGAATATCAATCGCTGGCTTTGGCATTAGAAAAAATACTAGTTTAGCCAAGTGATTAGGGTGCAGATAGGTATGAGTGCGAGTTATTTGAGCTCTCGAGGAGATGTGGAGAATAATAAGCACTTGGTTGACGACAAAAATAAAATTAGGTCCATCAAAAAAAAAAATAATAATAATAATAAAAATTAGGTGGATGTGATTCCAACTTCGTTCGAATCGGCGATGCCCGCCTATTGTTAAGGAAAATTAAGTGGCGAGTATTTGGCGCGTAATTGGAAATAGCAATGGACAAATGTACCGTCCCACCAACCAGAAAGCACTAGCCAGTAGTCAGCACTCAGCACTTTCCAACCTCACTACTAGGCGCCACTTTATTAGGGCGCCGTTGCATTTATCTCTCGTGGGCTGGACTTTCCTGCGGTCTGTATCCTGATTCCTGACCACGAATATGGGCTTCTACACACTTGTGAAACATATATATTGATTTAGAAAATGAATAAAATTATATAGAAAAATATTTGTTTTTTTAAAGTGAAGCTAAAAACTGAAAGTTGATGCCTTTTTAAAGTTGATTTTTAAAGCTAACTTTAATCCTGATCTGTTTTTGTTCAAAGTTTTGTTTATTTTTTGTGCTATTATATATTGGTTATAATATAAAGGGTCATGTTAACCGGTGTTCTTAGAACAGTTGTTAATAAACTATTTTAGAAAAGTTTTAACATTATTTTTATTGAAAATATAACAAATTTCAAAACAATTAACTATTTTTTTTTCCATTAAATTTTTTTTAAAATATTTACTAAACTAATGTTCTTAGAGTATTGATTAACTTTTCTTAACATAAAAGCAATGCTTCTCTGTGTGTATTTCATATCCCATGGTTGCTTTTATTCTGTCATTTTTATTCTCACTAACCTATTTTTAATTCATTGTATTGCATATGGCTACTAAGTAGACTAAGCAATTCATAATCTAAACATGCATTGTTGCTTTCCCCTGAACTCGAGGGAGTAACAAGCAATACTCCTTTGAATAGGTGGAACAACAATCGTAATAAATTTATGCTAAGACTTCGATGTTAGAACTTAGAAGTGTGGATCTGATACAAAGTTCATTCCTGTTTCTTTTATTGGTTTGGGACGCTTGCCCATCACTTAACCATTTAAAATATTAATTTTGAAAATATAATCATAAAGAAAAGAATGAAAGGTTTAAAGTAATAAAAGTTCAAGCTTATTCATTTTATTTTATTTGGTTCATTTTTTTTGTCGAGTAAGCATGAACATGTTTACTAGCTACTTGATAAATTTATTATTTTTCTATATATAGTAAAATCATAACTTAAATGTTTTACTCCTTCACAAATCTTTGGTTTTTTATTATGAATTGACTATTTATATTATCAATAAATTACAAATAATAATTTAATATTGTTTGAAACTATTTATAAACTTGTACAATTCAAATTCAAATCTATATAAATATATTTTTGGATAAGTATACGTATAAAAATATAATATTATATACAGTTAAGTTGAGCCCTCGCGAACTTGTTCACGAATAGATTATTATTTTTAAACTTGACTCACTCGATAATCAAGCCTAAACTTGAGCTTAACTTTGACTTGCTTGCTAAATAAACAAATATAAACAAGTTTTTTCCCAAATAAAGCTCAAGTTGTTCATAAACAACTTGATTCATTTTCAAGTATATCATTGCACAAAACACACTACAAAAATGCAACTAAACTTTTTTCCTCCTTTTTATGCATATTATTTTGTTTTTAATTTGATCATGAAAATTGCACTGACCTAGAGTGATTTGGAATTTTGAGTGACATTAACAATGGGTTTGGATGAATAAATTGTTTTAAATCTACAAAAAATTATAAAATGTGGAACTAATTACTTCCCATTATTTAAAATCCTATAAAATATAACACAACCGCTAATGATGCACTCGTGCTCAATATGATTGATGATGATTTGATACTTCTTGTTATCGTAGGAGTGTGTACAATCTCATTATGGAGATGTTAGACTCGATGACACTAGAGAATAAGACAATTTTCCTTGGGAAGGACAATAGATGGCGACTAAAGATGGCAAAGGTGAACCTAGCATGGGCCATGGCAATGTAAATGTGAAATCGCTGTAGATTGTTTGATTATGAGTTTGGAAAGTTGGGAGAGGATGGAGATGATTTGCAAGCTGAGTTGGATTGAAACATATCTGCTATGGTGGTTTGATAAGCTTAAGTTATTGGAGATTGGGTGGAGCATGAGACTAGATCCATTTTACTGATTTTGTTTCTGTTTTTGAAGATTGGGGAAGTTTTGGAAATAGTTCAATATGTAAAATTTGTAAAAGTATTTTAAGCTCTCAACTCATGTCTAAATTTCTTTATTGACCAAATAGATAATTTTAATTGATACAAATTTAAATTCTATTATGCACCAAACTTAGCTAAAATTCTCTATTCAAAACACACCATAAAGTGTTGACTACTCAATCCTAGTGTGGATATTTCAACTTGAGTGATAGTTTAAGTTCCTGTATGATAGGGGTACAATGGCTAGAGTTATAGTCTCCAGGAATGAATTTATTATATATATACACTTAATTTAGCTTAGAGTAAAATTTTTATTTTATATATATATATATATATATAAAAAGATATTTGCAATCCATTCCTAATTTTTGTGATATTTTGTCTATTGGATTTTGTTAAACATGCAAGATTACTTAGATAAGTGGCCATAACATTGCTCTTACTTTAACATTTTAAAAGATATATGATTGCCCTTTTAAGGGTTAGGTTTTTTTTTTTTTTTTTTTATAGAGACTATATCATTGTTTCTGGACATCTTTTTTTGGGTAATCAGCCTATTTTATTTAACGAGCCAAGTCTTGAAAATTTTAACTTTAATCAAGAAGAAGATAGAATATTTATTAATAAAAAAAATAAAAAACTTTGTAGCCTCCATTAAAAAGTGACATTTCATGAGTACAGGCTATCCATGTGCCCATTATCAAAAAAGAAAAAGAAAAAAAAGGCTATCCATGTGCCTAATCTAAGATTCTAATTTCTAAGTACATCCTCCCTCTCTCTCTCTCTTACCCACAAACAATTTATGGTCTGTGCCAGTCGCACCAATAATAAATGAAGAAGAAAATTATAGGTGCTTTTTTTTTTCTTCTTTTTCAATAATGCTACGGATGCAATTTATTTTTTTTTATTATAATAAATTTTACAATTGCTGTAAAAAACGTCTCTAGTTTCTTCTTTTTTATTTTTAAATAAGATCTTTTAAATTTTGTAACATAATTTCATTATAAAACTCTTAATTTTTTACAATTTATTGAAAATTTAGTTGTTTGAAATTTAATGTGTCATTGTATTATAGGAGTATCTAATGATTTTTTTTCCAAATATTAATTAGCATCATTTTACTATCTATTTAAGTTATTGATAGTTTATGAGAATCTAATATACTCATTTAATGATGAATGATAATGATTAAAAAAAAGAAAATGTTAAAATTAAACTACTACAAATTTTACAATATAACTTGATAAATTGAGTAATGCTACTATGTTTAACACATTTTCATGATAAATTCACAACAAATCATAAATAGCAAGATCTTACTAGTAGTTGAAAAAATGATATTAATGTTAGACGTATATTATAACCGGTAACAATTTGTCACTTAGAATTTAATATGAAATTGTTGTAAAAATTTATTAAGATCAATTGAAAAAGTGATGTTAAATAGTTAAAGCATTGAAGCTCAAATTAAATTCCCTGAGAAATTTTTTTTAAAAAAGTTTAGCTTGAAATTCACTCTAAATTGTTAAAAAACACCCTTTACTTATGAGGAACATAAATAAAAATGAATTAAACCTTACAAGTTACAACTGCTTGTGCTTGTTGTCAACTTACTTGGAACTTGGAAAAGTGAAAGTTGTAGCTTGTATAACTATCAGAAACCTTAAAATGTCTAAGCACTCGGGCCCTCCCCTTGTCAACATTGATTGACCCTATCTATATTGCACATGAAATCCAGATCTAGATTTAGACACATGCATTGCGAATTGTAAAGGGACAGTTGAATCACTTAAAAACCTCACAGCTACAAATTTATCACTCTAACCTAACCACTCACACTCCATAGGTGTAACTAATAACTCTACGTAGTACGTACCATTCCATTATAATCCCCAAACAAACAGCTTTAGAATTTCTCTCTCAAAAGCCAAAAAGCACATACCCAAAACAGTCATGGCTGCTTCTTCTTCTTCTTGTTCTCTGCTCTGCTTCCTCTCTCTACTCTCTCTCTTAACCTTAATCTCCTCCACCACCATACCAATCTCACATTTCCACAAATACCCACTTCCCCTTCCCTACCAAAACCTCAACTACTTAGCCTCATCTTCCTTAACCAGAGCCCACCACCTCAAAAATCCACAACCTACCACAACCACAACAACCCCAATCTTCTCCCACAGCTATGGAGCCTATTCCATCTCTCTCAGCTTCGGCAATCCTTCTCAAACCCTCCCTTTCCTTCTTGACACTGGCAGCGACTTTACTTGGTTCCCTTGCACCCACCACTACCGCTGCGACAACTGCTCCTTCTCTAGCTCCACCACAAACCCACACCGATCTCCAATACTACCATTCATTCCCAAGCTCTCCTCCTCCTCTAAGATCCTAGGCTGTCTAAACCCCAAATGCTCTTGGATTCACCGCTCTAATACTCAATGCAATGATTGCAAACAAAGCTCCAATAACTGCACTCAGATCTGCCCTCCATATCTCATCCTCTACGGTTCAGGCTCCACAGGCGGCATTGCTCTCTCCGAAACCCTCAACCTTCCTAACAATACCGTACATGACTTCCTTGTCGGTTGCTCTGTTTTCTCTTCTTTCCAACCCGCCGGTATTGTGGGATTTGGACGTGGCTTATTATCGTTGCCAAGCCAATTGGGCCTTAGTAAATTCTCTTTCTGCTTTCTCTCCCACCATTTGGACGAAACCACGGCAAACAGCTCGCTAGTTCTCGACAAAAGCTCCAAAAAGAGTCAGGGATTGAACTTAAGCTACACTGACTTTGTCAAGAATCCTAAACTCGCTGACAAACCTGCCTTCTCTGTTTACTACTACGTGGCTCTCCGTCATATCAGCGTCGGAGGGCAGCGCGTCAAGGTTCCCTACAGGTTGATAATTGATAGATACTAAATTGTTAAATTAACTCAGGATCATTGTAACCATTAAAAACAGCAAATTTAATTATTTAACCATTATTCTTTTGATATAGGTATTTATCACCGCAACTTGATGGAAGCGGTGGGACCATCGTGGACTCCGGGACCACCTTCACGTTCATGTCACGTGAAGTGTTCGAGCTGGTAGCGGCGGAGTTTAGAAGGCAGGTGAAGAAGCAAGTGAGGGCGGTGGGAGTGGAAGCAATGACGGGGTTAAGGCCATGTTTCAACGTGTCAAAGGAGATGAAAACGGTGTCGTTTCCAGAGCTGAGGTTTCACTTCAAGGGAGGGGCGGAGATGGCATTGCCGTTGGAGAATATATTTGCAATGGCGTGGGAAGATGAGAAGCGAAGTGGCGGAGTGGTGTGCTTGACGGTGGTGACGGATGGGGTTGCCGGCGAGAGAGAGTTGGTGGGTGGTCCATCCATAATATTGGGGAACTTTCAGATGCAGAATTTTCACGTGGAGTTTGATTTGAGGAATGACAGGTTTGGGTTTCGACGCCAACAGTCATGCAACTGATCCTTCAGTACTCCTCAGTGGCTAATCCATGCATGAAGTAGTAGTATAATAGTATTAAGTACTATTAAGTTTCAGATTAATTTATTTTTAAGCTTTGATTGTAAAATGAAAATAAGATGGCCGGATATAATAAGTAATTACTAATTAGAGGGTTTTTTTTTTTTAATTATTTTGCATTACTCTATATATATAATTTGGTAATACGAATACCTCTAGATCCAGTAGATTTTTAGAATTACCAGGAACTCAGTCTTCTTCATCCCAATACTGAGCACTAGTAGCATAGGTGTGTTAAAGTTAAACGTTAAATTTTTAACTTTTAGTGAGAGAAGAAAACAACATTTGAGCCTGAATTTATTTAGGGAAAAAGATGAAAAAAGAAATAATTAAGTAAAGAAAAAATAAAATACTTCCTCCGTCTCAATTTTTTTGTCTTATTTCAAAAATCTAACTTTGTAAGAAAACATTATTTATTGTCTTGTCTACTATATAAAAATGTACATAAGTTTCCAAAACTACCTTTAAATAAATTTATCGAAAATGGTTTTGAAAATAAAGTAAGGACATAATAGAAATATTAGTAAATTAATGGTTTTTAATTTTATAAACATTATAATATTTTGAAACATTCCAAAATAAAATAGAGAATAAACAAATTGCGACGAAGGGAATAAAAACAATACCTTGAAATGTGAAAGAATTGTGTTGTTCATATTTAGAATTGAAGTAAAGTACATTTTGCGACCTTAATGGTGAGGGTGTTTTCATTTTGGCCTCTTAGGTTTAAAATTTTTTATTTTTACATTTCATGTAATCAAACGAAAATTTTGAAAAGAAAATGAACAAATTGAAAAGAACATCAAATTTCAAAGTTAAAAAATGTACTTTAAACCCGTATAATTTAATTGAAAATTTTGGTCATTCAGCCTACACTTTTTAAATAAAGGATAATTTATAATAGGATCCGGTTAATGTGTGCCCTTAGGACACACATTAAAATATTTATTTTTAGAAACATTTTTTCGAAAATTGTAAAAATTGTCAATATTTTTTCAATTCTCAAGAAAAATTTTTCAAAAAAAAAATTATTGTGTGTCCTTAGAACACACGTTAGCAAAATCCTTTATAATATAGGTATGTATAATTATAAAGAAATTCAGCAAAAAATAAAATAATTATAAAGAAAGGCAAAAGTGGCGGTGGCGGTGGCGGCGAGTAAAGGCTGATAATGAAGTATACTTTATAATGGTTTAGATGAAGTGACAATTGAGGTGCTCAAATTGTCCCCAACGTGATTCAATTTGTCTAAAAAAATAGGAAGAAAAGTCCGCTACTAGTACATTAAAACAACGGTTGTTTCTTATTTAAAGAATGGGTCACTGTGGCATTAATTGATGTTGGAAAAAGTTTGACTCCGGACGTTGTGGTCCAAGTTAGACCATCATTAATTATAAAGCGATGTAAGAGCATTCTCATGGGTTTTACATAATCAGACGAAAATGCTCTCTCACACACTGGTGTGTTCCAACCACACACATAAAAAGAAAAGAAAAAAGGGGGACATTTATTAGATATTTTGCTGTACGAGTGAAATTCAAATTAGATACAATAAGATATGAATCATATGAAATGCTGTTTAAAAGCTCATACCATCAGAAAACCTTCTTATAAGTTAAGGTCTATCTCAACCCCATTCAACAACATCCTAAACAACCAGTACTTACTATCCAACTATAGCTAGCATTGGTCATGTTTTTAGATTCTCAACTAAGTAGATAATCACCTACTTGAATAAATGGGCCAGATCAGGATCATCCAAGTTTACATCCAACCATCCATTCAAGCGCATGTATTCCATATAATGTTCTGGTGGCTTCACAGCAGAAGGGTTTTTTGGAGTAAAGCCATGAATTCTCTCAACGTCCCGAGCAAGCCATCTAACATATGCATGATCCAAAGGAGGCACAACTTTCAATAGTATCTCTTCCCTTTCTTGTTGCTTCACAGGTTTATTTCCCATACTAAGGCCTACCCTGAAAGATGAATAAATTAAATCAATCGACAAGAGGCATATTGTATACATCAACACAACAAAACAAGAATTGAACCTAGCTAACAATTCTTGTTAACAACTGTTTATGAGGGAGCCACCAGCATTGCATATTCATTACAACAATCCACACTATCCTCACAGACCAATGAATGAATGTAGCAACTTGTGCGGTTACATCTGATTACCCCATTAAAAACCAGTACCTTGACAAGATTCTTGGAGTTACAACTAAAAATTTTGGTTGAGAATCATGCAGTAGAGAGAGAGAGTGTGTATAGAATTGACAAGAGAGGATCCAGGACAAAGCTAAGGGTTTGAGGCAGCAGTACAGAGACAAGAAATGAGTTATGGCATTCCAAACTACTGAAATCCTTTGACTTTCTATTGGTCACTTTTCCTTGCAATGAAGTAAATTCAGTCATTGTCACCCAAGATTTCAATTCTTAGGCATTGGAAATCTATGAAAGCAAAAAAATCTACAAAGTAAATTCTTTTTATTATTTGTAAGTTACAGTAGCACCCAATGGGTTTTGATCAACCCACAACTTCACCCTCCACCTTTTCTTATAGGTAATCAAAGATTTATTTCATAAAAAGGACATCATGTTCACGATGGTGAACACTCAGAACTTAAAACAAATACAAGTAACTCAAGAAGAGATATGAATAGAAAGAAGAAATTCAGAAATGGAAATACATTGTGTAAAATCCATTCTACCCCACTGAAATAAGGTCCCAACTAATATAAGCCTCAAAAGATCTACTAATATCACAATATCTTCAAAAGTACAATTATTACGCTAACGTGAAATTAACCACGTCAAACAAGCTGAAACCATATTCCAAATATTAGAGAAATTCACCCTCCACCTACATTGGCTACATAGTGGAAATCGCTTTCCAGGCCTACAAAATTCATAGAGGGTTGCATCAAAGTTTCAATTCCAAGAGATTTACTTTGATCATTTGTTGGATGTGAAGAAAGCAAATGAGATATAAGGCATTGACAAAATTACAGAACAACTCCTGTTAATGGCCAGCAATTGGCAACATGAGGCAAAATAACTAAGTTAATTCCAATCATCCAGCCTAAACTATAAAGGATATTTGCAATGTGCACCTTAAACTTTAAAATTTTTGTAATCAACACCCTAATTCAATATTACTTTGCAATGTCCACCCAACGTCTAACTTAGTGTCAAAATTAACAATTTCATGAGAGTAATTACAATGTACACCATAAACTATGAGAGCATTTGTAAAGCTCATCGTTAATTTGGACTCTAATCTGGAGGGTGGGTGGATATCACAAAATATTCTCAAATTTGAGTATTGATTGCAAAATTTTGAAGTTTAGGGTGCACTACTTCTATAGTTTAGAGTGGATAGATACAAATAAAAGAACTAAAAATATCACATTGACCATTTGATAACCTCAACAATATAAACAGTGTATGGCATGCATCTTAGCATTGTGTAGTCTGAAACAGGAAATTGTTGAGTTGTTGGCATACGGTACAATCTAAGCTACGAGTTCAGTGTCCCTTGGCCAACAAAACAGATCAAAGAAAATCATTCATGTGTAATGCATAAATGTTAACAATTTCTTGTTTTGATAAATGCATAAATGTTAACAATCCATCACGCTTTTCCATTTTAATTTTTTATAAAAGAAAAAAATAATTGAATTTCATAACTAGTAATGGTCGCCAAGTATTGAGGGATACCTATCATGAAAAGGCAAAGAATTTCCTATTCAAATTTAATTTTCAGCAAGACTCACCCTCATCATTTCATCAATAGGGGCTACTATTTATAAGAGTGACAATTTAAGATAATTTGCTTTTGAATTAGGATTTCAATACTCCCTTTTGAAGGGCTTGAGTGAAAATTTAGGATACATTATGTCATTATATGGACAACTTTTTAACTTATGATGAAGTTTAATTCTTCACCTTTTTTTTTTTCTTTTTTTATTAAATTTTCCATAGGACAACAAAGATAACAAACAGTTTTAAGCCCTAATTGTTTATTGTTATTAAGGATTAGAATTGTTTAAGTTGTTTAATTTATTACATTAACTAAATAAAATTTTTGGTTTGTGATAATGATTTCACTGCTTTTTGGTTCGTCGTCTCAGAGGAAGAGGAAGAAGAAAGTGAAATAAGCAAGTGCGGGTAGGTGTTGAACCTTACTACTAGTACTAGAACTGCAGAAGATTATCAAAAATACTAGAACTGCAGAAGAAGCAGCAGCCAACAAAGCCACCCCTAGGGCTAGGGGTGGCAAATGGGCAAAGTTTGGAGGGGTCATAAATGGTTCCAGTCTTCTCAAACAGGACTACAGTTACAATTTGAAAACAAGATATGAAACAAAAAAAAAAAAAAATCTAGGGTGAGCACAGAAAATCTAAGCTTTGCATAGCACTAAGAAACAATATAGTTAGGTTAGATGTGGCACATCTTTACCTTTTTAAGTTGCATAGGCAGAATAGAAAGTGATGCATACTACTTGATTCATCACAAGCAAGTTAGAGTTTTGTAATATTGCTAACACTTTCATCAGTTCAAGTTCAAAAGTTCTTTCTAATCAGTTCTCAAAAAAAGTTCAAAAGTTCAACACGAAATGGCATTATTAGCAAATTAGCAATTCAGAACAAAAAAGCATGAACCTTTATTAACAAACACTAAAATCCAACTACCAAAACAAATTCTGTAGTGAAACCAAACACACAAATATACAACAAAAAACAACATAGCCATCAAAATTAACAAAAAGAGTCTATAGAAGTGGATTGAGTGAAAGTCAAGTACAATTCCAATCATAACCCATAAATCAAATCATTACCACAAATAAAAATTATGGTTTACACCAACTATAAGAATTCAAGTAAATTGGAATGCAGATGAATAACCAATCCACACTATAAAACCAATACCTTATATATGTATAGTTAATACAAGCCAACATCACTGTCTCAACACAACAGCACCACGGATTCAATTCAAACAAAAATAGAGACAAAAACCCATATACAATTTCAATCAGAGAACTCATCTAGATCGAAAGCCCACACCAAATTTAGAAAAGTTAAGGTGGAGGGCGAGGCTGTGGGGTTAAAACCCACCGGGTTCATGTGTAATAATAATAAAAAAATTAAAAATAAAAAATTTAATATGAAAATAGAGCCAATACCTGGAAATATGCTGACAATCAATGTCAATCGTAGAGAGAGAGAGGGGGGGGTTGAGACAGTCTAGAGTAGACACTGAAAAATCAGATAATCGAATAGATTTGAGAGAGAGAGTACCATAGGGACACAGTTGGATAAGGTAATTTGCTTTATGGATATCCAATAGCATAGAGGACTCGTAAATTTTGCACATTAGCTCCAAAAATCACTCATATCCATGTGTAAATTTGGATTGTTGTTATGCTAATTGTGAAATACATGGTTCGTATCCATCAAAAAAAAAAAATACATGGTTCGTAACAAAGAGAGATGATTTAAAAGAATAATAAAAAATTGATAAAAAATATTTTTTAATGAAATGTGTAGTGTAAAAAAGATAATATAATGTGTGTGTTTTTGAAAAGTAATCGGGCAAAATAGAAAAAAAAAAAAAAATTCTTATGCTGAAATAAGTATAAATTTTTGTACCAGCTAATACAAATACTCTAACTAAATGAATAATTATTTTTTATTCGTTAATTATTATTGTTGCATACGGTAAATTATAAATGGTTTATATATGTGGGGCCCAACAATTCGTGGGTCAATCCCATTTATTCATTGGGGCCCAAGGCCCGAGCCGAGAAGGGTTATAGCCCAGGATCGTTAAAACAAGAACAAAATGGCCTTGGGACACAGCCGAGGACGACTCAGTCCTCGACATGTCCGAGGTCCCATAAGAAGAAAGGGCAAAAATGGTACAGAAACAACTTGGGAAAAATCTAAAATATCTGCGCCAATAGAAAAGGGTATGCTGGAAAGAATAACGACCAGGGAAAGTTGTCTTTACTACCATTCAATACTCTGCACCTGACAGAGCCATACTTTCCAACTTTTACAACCACCCCCAACCACTCTGGGTATGGGTTGATGGAACAAGTATCAGTCTTGGAATGTCGATCCTACACGTGGATGAAGGATAAAAAAATACAGGCTAGTATAAAAGGAAAATGGAACAATCAAGAGAGGGGGCTGGGAAAAATGGCTAAAAACCAGAGCCTCCCAGCCCGCCTCCTGGAAAAAGACTCCTAGGGCGAAAATGACTTAATTATGTATGAACATCACGAAAGACTCATCGCCTGGTGACTAAGGCCTAGCCTTTCAAACCCACGCTCTACAAATGATATTGTTTGGGCCTTTTTACGTGCGAACCCAACACTGTTGTGGTTCGATACGAATCGCGTCCTTACAATTGGCGCCGTCTGTGGGAAAGGCTTGTGTGTTGGTATAGGCAGTAGGTCAAGAGATTTCCTTTGTCATTTCTAACAGCTGGTTATAGTGTTTTAGAGTAAAGTCCCACTAGGGGCTACGTTTCTTCACAAGGGGCTTTTTATAGCATCAATAGCAGGGATGGTTCCAGGGGCTTGGCCGAGGAGCTAGTCCCTTTAAACCAAGGTCCCACGCCATAGCCGAGGGGATAATTACCCCAACTACTTATCAAAACTGAGTCCCCAACTACTTAGATGAGAAGACTGAGTTTTGGACAGAACCAAGGTATTGTATGGTCCTCGGACTCAAACCTATGGGGAAACCAACTACTTGGATGAGAAAACTGAGTTTTGGACAGAACCAAGGTATTGTATGGTCTTCGGACTCAAACCTATGGGGAAACCAATTACTTGGATGAGAAAACTAAGTTTTGGACAGAACCAAGGTATTGTATGGTCCTCGGACTCAAGCCTATGGGGAAACCAACTACTTTGATGAGAAAACTGAGTTTTGGACAGAACCAAGGTATTGTATGGTCCTCGGACTCAAACCTATGGGGAAACCAACTACTTGGATGAGAAAACTGAGTTTTGGACATAACCAAGGTATTGTATGGTCCTCGGACTCAAACCTATGGGGAAACCAACTACTTGGATGGGAAAACTGAGTTTTGGACAGAACCAAGGTATTGTATGGTCCTCGGACTCAAACCTATGGGGAAACCAACTACTTGGATGAGAAAACTGAGTTTCGTAAGGTCGGCTACTCAATAAAAATTCTAAGTTACTCAGTCCTCGGCTCAAATACTATAAAATGTTAAAGCTATTAAAAGTGTTAGGAAGATAGTGAAATGCCCCACTATTCAGTAACCTAGAGAGGCTGTTCATTTTGCGGGTGATATGTCTTCGGATGGTTACTTTCTACACCATATCGAGCATTCAGTTGTCATCTCGGCTATTTTTGGGGTAAGTGTTATTTTCGCAGGTCGGCGTTGTCTTGCCAAACAACTCTATTAAAGTTATGATAATATCTTTCCCTTAGCAAATATTTTGACCCTAAGTGTCATTAATTCAATGCTATATTATTGTGCCGAACAGCACTTGCAAGTTCATAATAGCGTCTTTCTCTTTGATAAGGGATTACGGCCCCAAGTATTGTACTCGAAGGTCGACGGTATTGTGCCAGACCAACTCAGTAAGCTTATCATAATGTCGTTTCTTTTTCTGCCTAATAGGAGTTTCAGCTCTAAGTATCACCTGTTCGATTCAGTGTTATTAAGCTGGATTGTTTCTATAATCACAGAGTAAGATCTTTTTATTAACTAGGACTTTGGTCCTAGACGTCGGTCAAAGTTTAAAAATAAAAAGAATTCACAAGATTGTACGTCTATTCATCGCGTTATCATTTCGGAAATATAGAGATAGAACATGCGAAGTAAAATAGTAACAATTTTTATTAATATAAAGATGTATTACAACGTACAAAGAGGGGCTTAAACAAGCCTATACAAAAGGTGGATCACCAAAACAATAAAAAAAGAAAAAACAACAACAATGCAGACAAATAAACAGTCAGATGCCTTTTTAAACTCGTCTCCAAAGTCATTTCAAACTCTGCCTCAGTAGCGCCCATATTGAGAGAAGGACATTCTTCAGAAGAAGATGGAGGAGATGAATGAAAAGAAGGAGGAGAAGAAGAGAGAGGAGATGAAAGGAAAGAAAGAGGAGCAAAAGAGGGAGAAGGAAAAGCACCAGGATGGGTCTGGTGGTGGAAAGAAGAAGAAAGAGAGGTAAAAGGAGATACCAGTGAACGAAGAGAGGAAGAAGCAGGGGCACTTAGTCCCTGCCTCAGTCCTGACTCCTAACACGCTGGTGCCATGTTAGTTATGCTCATGAGAGAGCGGCTGGTACTGATAATGAGTGACCCCAGCTCAGTCACGCCGAATGTTTAACGTGACGAGCCCTTGTTTCGGATTTTGGCTAAGAGGAGGGTAAAAAGGATTTTGAGTCTTCGCCATCCTTGCCCTGACCGAGTCATTTTAAGCTTTGTAAGAATGTGGAGTTTCTAGGAGAGGTATGGTTCTTTCATTATTTGCTCTTATCTTGAGTGTATCACGAGCTAGGATACAACTAGTGAATAAAGTAAACTCTGGAGGAAGCTAAAGGTTTCAGACTTCAGAGGGATTGAAAAGGTCTCTGTACGAAAGAAATATCCTCTTGTCTCCCTTCTTATACGAAGGGTGGAACGGAAGGTATTTAATCCGTCCAGATTTCCAAGAAAATTGGTAAACGAGGATGTACCCGTTCCACTTCCCCGCATCGTCAACAAACCATCGAAATTAAATGGTCTCGTAAATGTAAGTCATTAAAGGCGTGTTTTGGATAACCAAACGGCAGGAATGCGTTGTGAATGAATTCAGAGGAATGTCTCGTAGACCGGTACGTTTCCTGGGCAGATAAAGAAACGCCAACATTAATAAAGAGGCTGAGTTAAACGAGCCATAATAAAGGTTAGGTATTACCAAAACTCTCATTTCCAACCAAGAGGTCGGACAGTAGGGTTTTGAAGGGCTATTGTGGGGCCCAACAATTCGTGGGCCAATCCCATTTATTCATTGGGGCTCAAGGCCCAAGCCGAGAAGGGTTATAGTCTAAGATCGTTAAAACAAGTACAAAATGGCCTTGGGACACAACCGAGGACGACTCAGTCCTCGGCATGTCCGAGGTCCCATAAGAAGAAAGGGCAAAAATGGTACAGAAACAACTTGGGAAAAATCTAAAATATCTGTGCTAATAGAAAAGGGTATGCTGGAAAGAATAACGACCAGGGAAAGTTGCCTTTACTGCCATTCAATACTCTGCACTTGACAGAGCCATACTTTCTAGCTTTTACAACCACCCCCAACCACTCTGGGTATGGGCTGATGGGACAAGTATCAGTCTTGGAATGTCGATCCTACACGTGGACGAAAGATAAAAAAACACAGGCTAGTATAAAAGGAAAAGGGAACAATCAGGAGAGGGGGTTAGGAAAAATGGACAAAAACCAGAGCCTCCCAACCCGCCTCCTGGAAAAAGACTCCTAGGGCGAAAATGACTTAACCATGTATGAACACCACGAAAGACTCACCGCCTGGTGACTAAGGCCTAACCTTTGAAACCCACGCTCTACAAATGATATTGTTTGGGCCTTTTTACGTGCGAACCCAACACTGTTGTGGTTCGATACAAATCGCGTCCTTACAATATATATTCTAGTTGAAAACATGAAATAGTGTTTTGAAAATAGGTTTTTTTATTTTTTGAGAAGATAATGTTTTGAAAATATGATTTTAGTTATTTTTAACTATCATCACTTTTTGCTATTTACTTTATGGGCAATATTTATTACACATTGCACACTATTACACACAACACAAGTTTTTTTTTTTTCTTTTCGAGTTCAAAAATACTTTGTGTGAAACAAGGATATGTGTAATTTGTGTGCAACAGGTGTATAGTGTACACCAACAATTATTTACTTAAACAAACCTAACTTGTTTTTTATTTATTTATTTTTTAAGCTTATGTTAATAGGTGTTCTCAAGACAATTATTAGTAAACCATATCAATAAAGGTTTTAACGCCACTTTCATAAAAAATATTAAAAATTGTCCAAAAAAATTAATTATTTTTTTATAAAATATTTTTAAAAATAGTTCCTATTCGGTGACATTTGCCTTTTATATTAACATTTATCTTTGTTATTATGAATGCATACCCGCGCGGCAGGTACTTCAAAAAGAAGAAGAAGAAGAAGAAAACTAAACAAACACCTTATGAACATTGTCTCAAGTCTCAACTCTCAACTGACAATCAAATGAGATCTCAAAGCTACAACAGTCCTTCACTGCCAAATGTTCCTCACTCTAAACCACTGTCTTCCACAACTCTCACGCATACTCATACGCCATGTCTCAACCCAACAACAAAACCTCTCCACAAAACTCGTTCTCTTCCACGACCCCTCAGCACAATTGTCTTATATGGAACTATCCCAAAAGTTCTACGAGGCCATGAAAGCCTGTGCTTCCATCAAGTCCACACCCATTGCTCAAAAACTCCATGCACAGCTTATATCCACTGGCCTTGACTCTTCCGTTTTCCTTCAAAACCATCTCTTGCATTTGTACTCCAATTGCAATCTCATCGACGATGCTTGTTGGGTTTTCAACAACATTGAGTATCGTAATGTTTTTAGTTGGAACACGATGATTAGTGGGTTTGCTGATTTGGGTCGGATGAGTGAAGCAGAGAAGGTGTTTGATGAAATGCCTGAAAGAGACTCTGTTTCTTGGACTGTGATGATGTCGGGCTATTTCCGTAATGGTCAACCAGAAAAAACTTTAAATATGTTTGTTTCGATGGTACAGGATGGTAATTGTGTTAATGATCCGTTTTCTTTCACTTGTGCAATGAAGGCTGGTGGCAGTCTCGCATACATGAAGTTGGCTCTACAATTACATGGTCTTGTGGAGAAGTTTGATTTTGGAAGCAATGTGTATATGGCTATTCAGAATTCAATAATGGATATGTATATTAAGTCTGGAAAAGTGAGTTATGCTGAGAGAGTGTTTTTGAGGATCCCAAATCCAAGTTTGTTTTGTTGGAACAGTATGATCTATGGATATTCCAAATTGTATGGGGTTGGAAGGGCTTTCGACTTGTTCAACCAGATGCCTGAACGTGACTCCGTGTCTTGGAACACGATGATATCGATCTTCTCTCAACATGGCTTTGGGGTTCAGAGCCTTGGTACTTTTGTTGAGATGTGGAGTCAAGGTGTTAGACCGAATTCCATGACATATGCCAGTGTACTTAGCGCTTGCACAAGTATATATGATCTTGAATGGGGTACCCATTTGCATGCTCGGATTGTTCGAATGGAGCCGACTATTGATGTTCTAGTTGGTAGTGGTTTGGTTGATATGTATGCAAAATGTGGATGCTTAGAATTTGCTAGGCAGATCTTTGATAGCTTAACAGAACACAATGCAGTTTCTTGGACTTCTTTAATTAGTGGACTTGCACATTTTGGGTTAGAGGAAGAAGCTTTGGAACTGTTTAATCAAATGAGAGAGGCTCCTATTTCCTTGGATGAGTTTACTCTTGCAACGATTCTGGGGGTTTGTTCAGGTGAAAAGTATGTTTCAACTGGGGAGCAGCTACATGGATATACAATCAAGACTGGAATGGATTCCTCTGTTGCTATAGGAAATGCTTTAGTTACGATGTACACAAAGTGTGGAAATGTACAGGAAGCGAATCATGCATTTGAACTGATGCCAATAAGAGATATAATATCATGGACAGCAATGATCACTGCATTTTCTAAGATTGGTGATATTGAAAAAGCTCGACAATGTTTTGATCAAATGCCAGAGCAGAATGTCATAACTTGGAATTCAATGTTAGGCACATATACTCAACATGGTTTTTGGGAAGAAGGTCTCAAATTGTATACTTTGATGCAAAGGCAAGGAGTTAAGCCTGATTGGGTCACTTTTGCAACTTCAATTAGTGCCTGTGCTGATCTAGCAATACTAAAACTTGGTATCCAAATTGTATCTCAAGCTGAAAAATTAGGGTTTGGTTCTAATGTTTCAGTTGCAAATAGTGTTGTTACTATGTATTCAAGGTGTGGACGAATTGAAGAAGCACAAAAAGTCTTTGATTTGATACACGAGAAAAATGTGATTTCTTGGAATGCGATAATGGTGGGATATGCTCAAAATGGTCAAGGTAGGAAAGTTATAGAGATTTTTGAGAATATGTTGGAGATGAAATGCTCACCTGATCATATAAGCTATGTATCTGTTCTATCAGGTTGTAGCCATGCAGGGCTTGTAACAGAAGGGAAGCAATACTTTTATTCCATGACTGAGGATTTTGGTATCTCTCCAACATCTGAACATTTTTCTTGTATGGTGGATCTGCTTGGTCGGGCTGGGTTACTTGAGGAGGCCAAGAATTTGATTGATGGAATGCCTTTTAAGCCAAATGCTGCTATTTGGGGGGCTCTCCTTGGCGCTTGTCGGACCCATTGTGAATCTAAATTAGCAGAAGTTGCAGTGAGGAATTTACTTGAGTTTGATGTGGAAGAATCTGGAAGTTACATCCTTCTAGCAAATATATATTTAGATTCTGGCAAATTAGAAAGTGTTGCAGATGTGAGAAAACTGATGAGAGAGAAAGGAATACGAAAGAATCCTGGTTGTAGCTGGATAGAGGTAGAAAACAGGGTACATGTATTCACTGTAGATGAGACTAATCACCCACAAATCAAGGATATTTACAGAAAGTTGGAGGAGATGATGAAGAAGATAGAAGATACAGGAAACTACAAAAATGCAATTAGGTCACTTCGTGGACAAGGCTACCACAGTGAGAAACTTGCAGTGGCATTTGGTTTGATTAATTTGCCTACTTGGATGCCTATCCATGTAATGAAGAATCTTCGAGTATGCAATGATTGTCACCTGACAATAAAGCTGATTTCCCTTGTTACCTCAAGGGAACTTATAGTGCGTGATGGATACCGATTTCATCATTTCAAGAATGGATTTTGCTCTTGTGGAGATTACTGGTAATCTGAAGGTATCGATTTTGCTCTTGTGAAACCTACTGGTAATGTACTAATTTATTTTATTTAGAGGAACCAGTACATTAATTTTTCCCCCTCTCAATTGTGTCCGTGTGCCACTATATTTTTGTTATTTCAATTGAAGAGGGAAAAGAAAGTGAATAGAATAGATAAGTCTTGCAGAACTTATACCAAAAAAAAGAGAAAAAGATAAGTCTTGCAGCTTGGTCAGAACTCAAGATGCAAGTGACAAGTTTTCAAGCCCTCAAGCCTTCCTCTTCATACTCTTTTTTTTTTTGATGGGGACATCAGTGAGAGATTGCTCTCTAGGCTAGGAAGACAAGGCTGGTAAAGATGTAAGTAAACCCTCAAGGAAAGCAGTCTTCTTTGTGTTAGATTTCCTTGTGATGTTTTTGGTTTGTTTATCCTGTATTTTCTGTTTCATGATTGAGGTACTTCATAAGAAAGCCCTGGAAGAGGATCCTGAGTTTATGATTATATGAAAGGGAAGCTCTTCATCCTTGATCACAAGATCATGAAGAGAGAAAGGTATCTTCATCTTTTTCTATTTTATATGTACCTAAAAGAAGCATATGAATTGATTCCTGAGTGAACTTAAGCACAAAATTTGGCTTATCAATCAAGTGGTTGATCTTAAAGCCATTGCTTCAATTAGAACTCTGAAGTTACTGATCAAGAGTGTAATGATTACAACTACAAATATATTGATGGTTTCTGACAAACATTAAATTTGCAAGCAAATGATCATAGTCGATGTTAATTTGATATATATGGGTTCTAGATCAATTGTACTTTACAAAATTAAAAACGATAGGTTGTCTGAGTTCTAATTGTGCAATGTGATTTCATGATTGATTACTTCATAGTGTAAGCAATACTTGAAGCTTTGGGCCATCAAATCATGATGTAGTATTAAATGGTTGTCATGTTTTCTGTGGATTCATGAAATGCTAAGTCTAAACAAGCATGGCAGTAATGAAAGTCATGTAAAATACAAGAATAATAAATTTTTCTTGAGACTTTAAGTCTACCTGCAAGTTCCTACCTGTCGAGCAGCTTTTTCTCCTTCTCCAATCATTTTTTCTTCTCTTTTTCTTCGTATTCCAGCAAAACAATAATTTTTTGATGCTTTTCTTCTTCAGATTTCAGCAAGAGTAGAACTTTCCCATCTCTTTAATGCCAGAGTTTCTCTCTTTGACAGAAGTCTATGCTGAAGAGATTTCTGCAGAGTTTCAGTAATCTCTTTATTTATTTATTTATAAGTAGAGTTTTGGTAATCTCTTCCTTACAAAACTCTCTTTGACAGCAGAATATGCTAGAGAAAGATTTCATTGGAGTTTGGTACTCCTTGCACAGCAGGCCGATTTGATTTGATTTTTTTTAAATGACTCCAGTTTCTTAGGGAGTAGCTTTTTCAATTTAAAAGTCTTTGTATAGCAGATTGGCAACTTTGCTGGTTGGCTCCAGTTCTGATAATCTCGAAGTAACTGGGGTGTCTTAGAAACATCTTTTTCTAACATGGTGCAAGTATATCAAACTGCATACCTTAAAAATATTAATACCTGTTTGAGAATTTTATTTTTAAAATTTTGTTCTTATAGAATTAATACCGTTTCTTATTCTTTATATTTATAATAGTTTTATATATTGAGCCTAATTTCTAAATCAAATATATGCCTGGTTTCTTGTTTTGAAGGTTACATCAGAGTAACTTGAGTATTCTTTTCCTTCAACCTTGGAAATAAAAATGCTGCTTCAGGTGTATGAGAGGCTGATCTGAGGACTAGGCTGATTTATTAAATCCAGAGCATTAAGTGACTGCTGATGCTTCATATAGCGGAGTGTATGTATGCACACATACTAATTCAGTTAATTATCAATTTTTAATGGATTGTATCTAGTTCTTAAGAAGTACTTTGTCTGGATTTGTTCCAACTATTCTAGGTTTGATTTCCTTGATACAGGTTGTGACCTATCAGATGAATATGATTTCTTATTCTATTACACTATCTTCTATTTCCGATAATGCAACCAAACAAATTTAGAAGAAGACTAGAAAGGGCTTATCTTATTTTAATTTTCATTTAATAATCTGAATGTGTCCAGTGCTAGAAGTTTATGTATTTTCATATTTAAGAGAACTTGAAGATTTGCACTTGGGAGAGAATGAAGTTTTCACATATCAAGTCTCCATTGAACTAATAAGTGAGTTTTAAAAGAGCACATTATGGCTATGATTCCATGTCAATGATGACATAATAAATATCAGCACTATTGTAAGAGATGCCAAGGGTGAAACAATTGGAATTTTTGTATGAGCTCAGGGGTTTATTTGCATTTTTTGTATTACTTCCATTAATCTTTATGGTGCTAATTGCACATACCTGCAACAAAAATTAATCAAGCATACTAACACATTTGTAACTGATAGTGATAGGCACTGAAGAATATGAGCCAATTTTCTAACCAATTGGAATTTAATATCTTTATTCAATAATTTGGCCTTCAAGCCTAAGCCATAAGCCACATTAAAGAATCCTAAATGAAGGTAGGTTGATCATGCATATAACAGTCATCTTAGGGGCAAGACAATTCCTAATGTAAGATTAGTTGAATTGTAGCAATCTTACCCATGTGAAAGCCAAAAAAGGCAAATAAACTTGAAATCAATAAGAGTAAAATTTGAAAACAATGAGAAGAAAAAAGAGTAAATGTTACAAAAGCGCCAGGTTAGCACATATAATTGATGATGCTGGCCTTGTCATTGAATAGCATTATTGCACTCACAGACAGAAAGAAAAAGAAGTTGGTAATTGCCAGAAGTTTGGGATGTAACTACCAACGATTGCTACTTTCGGTAACATTTTGGCCTCTGCCACGTACTTGCATGTTATTAGGATTGGGCGTATAACCTGTAGAGCCCTGTTTCCCCCTCTGTTGGTCATTACTAGGAGTAGCACCGGCATTTATCTTCTGATGCCAGGCATTGTTTCTGTCATTTGTTGAATCTGTCCTAGACTGCCAGAAATTGTTGTTGTTCAGCAACTGAGTCCTTCCATATGACCTGAACCCTTCGTTGGACCCTGAATTTTTCAAATCCTTGTCCGTGAAGCCTTCTTTTTTACTAATATCAGTACCCACTGGCTTCCATTTCTGATTCAAAGCACAAGTACCATTGTAATTGGATGACCTGTTGTTTAAGTTATTACTTGAGCTAACAGGATGACTGTAACCCTTTCTAGCATTCCAACTTGATCCGGTACTATTCTGTTCGACAAAAGAAGAGCTAGGTAACACGATTCTTTCACCATCTTTGAGCTGAATTCTCCCAATGGTACTCTCAATATGTTTACTAATATTGGAACTATCATTTTGTTTCCCTCTACCAGCACCCCATCCATGATCAGCTTGTTTATGTACCACCTCAGTAGATGAGTCTGGCATAAATCTCCTGCAATAGCCTTCTTGAGTGCCATTATCTGCTTTTCTACACCCTTGGTGCTGCTGCAGTCTGTAATTCTCATCCTACTCACCAAATATAGGGGAAAAAATAGAAAGGGCGCAATAAAGAGAAAGCAAGAAATGAGATATCATACCTAGAGGGGGGTTTGTTACCCTGGTATTCATGCCAGAGTTCTGTTTCCAAAATATCATCTTCAGTAATAGTCTGCACCCATAAGAATATGGTTTTATAATAAATTCATAGTTGTTTCCTTTTCCATGTTGATATAGTCAATAATAATAAATGGAAATGTGTATTAAACTGAAATTTAGTTTATCATTTAACTTGATTAAAAGGTTTTGATTTGGAACTATGCGGAAAGAGAGAAGAATTACTAAAACTTTATTGGGAGGTAAGAATAGCAAATGCTAATTACTGCCTCTTTCAACAGATATCATAAATAGAATTTTATGCACGGGAAAATTTGGGTTGAAGTCAATACAAAGCTCCTTATTTTGAAACCGAAATACCTTCTCTGGAATGTTTACACCATCAAGTAAACGAGGAAAATGTGCATTACCATCAGGCATCTCAAAAGATACACATCTGCAAGATAAATTCGAGTAATATCAGAGGAAGCCAACAGAAAAAGAATTAAGACTGAAAAAAAAAGTGCTATAAACTTCATTGCCTTACAAAACACAGTTCTCTTCAATGTTGCAATGGACTTCTCCCTGATCCCTTTCAGTATCCTGATTAAGGCGACGTATAGAACCACTGATACCATCACTGACAGGTAAAAAGAGAACATGTAAAAGATCTGCGGGGAGTACATTTGTGAACAAGAATATAATCCAAGCTAAATAAAACAGTATCTATCTTGACCGATTTATCACATATTTGCAATTCTTCTACCCAGGGTAATTACTATAGTAGCTGTATTAGATTTGCAACTCTACAGTCCAAGCTCAAGAAAATAGCAACCTAGCACAAGAATTCACCAACCTCAAACTGGTATCTATCTTGACCGATTGATTTTGCATTGGAGTGAGAGACAAAACTTGAGATGCCAACTTGCATGTGCTACTCACATATAACCGGTCAGCACTGTTTCTGTTCCTCATTGCTTCAACCTCCTATACAACATCAAGTTTGAAAATAATAAAAACATAATTGTCAATAGTTCCAAAATTCCCTTTTATTCAAGAGCCTATAATACAGTCTCATACTGATAGATCCTTCTCTAGATCTTTCGTTTCATCTAGAAGGCGTCCTTCCTCTATAAAAGGAAGCTTGCAGATTCCCTGCAATGAGAAAAAAGAAAAAGAAAAAGATAAGAACATAGCACATAACACTACTTCACTATTGAATATGTAAAACGAAGTACCTGCAGAGTTGATGTGCCCTTTTAGGACACATTATTGAATGAAATCATAAAATTTGAGGACAATAGGCAAGTGAAAAAGATAAGAAACATAAGCAAACAAACCTGCCACATAAATCGCTTTCCATCCGTATCGACGTCAAAATCTAAGAATAAAACATAGAAAAAGGTTAACTTTAATATAAAATTCATTGGAACTAACCAACTCAAAAAAAGAGACTACCTGTAGGATAAAAATCAATGATGTTAGACTCTTCATTTGTCATAAGAGCGTGATAAACTTTAGGAAGTGCATGAGCACTACATAGGAGCACATTTGGTTAATTGTTTAACTATGCACCCAAAAAAAAAAAAAAAAAATCTAAAATGAAGAAGAAACAGGAAATTGGAGTTACCTCAGTGGAGATAGGACAGACAATAATTGATCAAATGGTTTGAAAGGGTAACCCTTTTTAAACTTTACTCTAACTTGAGCAAGGCCCTTCAAATCTGAAGCAGAGGGTCCATAGTGGTACGGATAAAACCTGTAGCATAATTCAGTTAAGATCATTGATTAGTAAATTTCCTTACATCATTAAGTACCATTGTTAATGGGGCACTTCATCTCATAGAATTGTCTTACCATGTCCATGATGGGACTCCTGAAAAATAATATAGTAGAACCCACAATAGTCCTTCAGTGTAGTTCTTAACCTTCAAGTATCAAGAAAGAAGTAAAAAATTTAGGAGTATATTAATTCATTCCAATAGAAGAGGATGATAGGAAGGAGTAAGTAAGGTCTTATTGAATTGGTTAATTTGAAGACCACAAAACTGAAAATTGAGGAGCTTTAGTCAAACATCAACTGATTTGAGCTTCATTCACTCTGCTTAAATCACCATTGCATGACACTTAATAAATTCAAGATGTAGCAAGTGTTGTAATTTCTGAAGAAACAAGAAAAAATTTACTATGGCTGATTCTTACTATCTCTTTCCTAAGGTTTTCAATTTCCCCAGAGCTTTCTGCAGAAAATTTCTCTTTGTAGTATCTGTCTTTCCAACCAGAGTTCCCCAATCTCACCTGTGCATGTGGAATGAATAAGAATAAACCCATCAAGCATCTAGAAAAACAGACATGCATGTGCCTTCTAGAGAGAACTTGAAGAACAAGCAACAAGTATCACTAAAAGTGATTATTACTTTGTCAGTCCCCAGACCGCCATTCTTAAATAAGTCAAACTTTTTGCGAAGGTTGGATTTCAACTTTTCTTTCAACTCTTTCGTATTTTTGATAACCTGCAACATCAGAAAAGAAAGAAAGAAACTAATCAAGACAGAGAAAGGTTATATAAAATCACAATAAATAATAACCAGAGATATTTTTTTCTTTCTCTTGGTATATAAATAAATGGAATATCTATTTATATAAAGAAGATATTTTAGTTTCTCTTAACCAACAACAGATTACAAATTTTATCATGCCAGTCTTAATTAAGAAATTGAAATTATTGAATTTAAAAGTGAAAGAAAAAATACAACCAATTCCTTAAGTGGTATTTTAAATATACCTCTGTATTCATAATAATGGAATTTTTATCTTTTGTGAAAAAAGATGACTTACCTCAAAAGATGATACATTTTGTACTGTCACGGTTGCTGAACCTATGAAACTTGATGCTTCTTCATGATCATTATCCCTAGGATGAAACTCCAGATTGCCACATTCATTATCTTCTTGCTAGAGAGGCATTCAGTTTAGCAAATTTTCCATTAGCTTTGAGCAGAATGCACAGTGCTATTCAAAATTAATTAAAAAAGTTTACTCACATCATCTAAATAATAGCAAAGCCGTCTAAGTTTGCGATTACGCAATTCCAATCTTTTCTTGAAGATTTTATCTTCATATGAGCCAACCAAAAGAATGAACTTCTCAACCCTGGATAATTTTATATAACCTGCTCTTTTATCTTCAGCAGGCTTTTAGTACAAGGAAATGTGAAAATAAATTAAACCCTACACAACAAGTATTGGAAAGAAACTACAATAAGAGAGTGTGTGTATTACCCGGCTCATGTCAACTAGATAGCCACCAAAGTTCTTGAACTCTTTCATGTAAACATAAATCAACAAATCTATGGCACCCTGAAAAAGGATGGTACAAATAAGTTAATTCTAAAATTTTACCTATAAAAATCATTTATTGATTCATTATATGAATATAACAAGTAGGGGTGCATGTATCACTTGATCAGACCTTATTCACGTTTATTTTTTCTGCCTGAATTCCTTACTCATGAATTGCATCAATGTGTAATGACATTGAAAAATATTTTCATATTAATTTGATCTATTTGAAACAGCTATTTCAACAAACTCCAATAATAATTTTTTTTTGAGAATGTAGAAATACAAATACAGAGATAAATATATTTCAACTCATTCTGTAATGGCACATAAATGGTCACGGGATATTATTTTATTTTATATAAATCAAAATCTCAAGAGATAAAATGTCATTCATCAACACAGAAAGGTGCTTCAAATATTTCTTTAATCCTCGATTGAGGATTAATTACCCTAAAATTGACACTTGTTGATTTAGAAAAGGCAAATACTTCCTGATTAACTAATCTATTTGTTTTCAATCAAAAAGCAGAAGTTCATGCATCTGATAGGGTGTTTGGCAATGAAAATTGAAAAAGGCAACACAACCTCATGAAGTTCTAAAGTAGGCATGTGGGGTAGGAAATCATTTCCCGCGAAAAAGCATATGAAGACAAAGTCATCAACAATCCTCTCAAGGTCAAACTTGAAATTCTCAGGAGGATCAGTTATTTTTATGTCTAGCTCCAAATATTCCCTTAAAATCCATACATGTAGAAACTGCAAATGTGACAGAAACAAAAGTGTAAGTGGATGGAATATCAAAGCTTTTGACTCAAGTAACTGAGGTCAAAGGAAATCATGATACCCCATAAGGCTTCTTGGCCAAAGATGCACTTTTCTTGACCACGTTAGAAGAATTAAACAATCCTCCTCCACTTTTCTCTAAGCTGGACTCGAATTTGAGGCTTGTTTCTGAAGCTGATTCACCAACTGGTTGCTGTGCTTGTAGCACATCCTATATTAATGATATCAACAAATGAAAATTAAGAATACATGTAAATGTAAAGATCCCACAAACATAATCCTTCGACTCAAAACTTTTTAGAGAAATTAAAAAAAAAAAAAAAAAAAATCAATTGTTACAACAAGTAGGGAGATGGGATTTAAATCAATTGACAAGGTTCTTGGCATATTCTTAAAATGAATGGTAAGCAGCATTCTTGGTTGTCTGTAATTAATCTGTCATTTTGCCCCAACCCAATACAAGTTATCTGTTATCCTACTTCAAGTTTAGGTACTTACAAAATACATCAATAACATTTTATTATCTCACAGTAGTAGAGGGTGACAAAAGGGGAGCAGAGTGAAGGGGATCAGGGTGGTTTAATTAATCACTTTGTTTGGATATTTCTAAATGAAGCGGGGAAAGGTCGCGGGACGAGATACCCCTCCAAACATCAAAACACCCATTAAGAGGCAAGCATTCTAGGCCTTTGCTCCAAATTGTAACATCTCAAAGTCACCCTATGACTTATCATTAGAGGAATTATATCTAAAATGTAAAGTGTCTGTGACAACTAGTCAAATTCACCTCTCTCAAAATGGAAAAATGAACTTCATGTGTTGCTAAAGCGAGCATTATCAGATCAGCATCCTGCATGCCAATATCAAATGACAATATCATTCATTTAAACATAAAATTAACTGATGAATGGTAAATAGGTTCAAGGAGATGAAGGAGACATTATATATAAAATTGGGATCAAAGTTATATCCAAGTGTAACTCTATTTTTTTAAAACAATATCAAGTGTTAGTGTAACTCTATGTTAACATTATACCATTAGAAAACTATTTATATGATTAGTATATTAAAATTTTCACTGTTGGATTTACATAACATGAACAGCATATTTCATGCTAATCATCCATAAACTCTTATTTTATGTAAAAATTTAAATATTTTAGAAATGAGATAGCTATGATTTCTAATCAACTTAAAAAATTTTCAAGCATAGAGGATAACAAAAAAAAGAAAAAAGAAAAGAAGCAATTTAATGGTAGATTTGTCAAAATACACATTCAATAAAAATTTATTAAATTGTATGACATTACAAAAAGTTTTATAAGGTGAAACCTCAATCCAACCCGTATGATTGCACATATATATACATGTGACAATACAAAACAAAGAAACTAGTAAAGTTCTCATACCAGACCATACAGGCAGTGCCTGGTATTTGGATCATAACCACTAACATTCCGCTGATAGCGTATAAAAGATATAATTTTGTGTTCTCCCTCACCAGGAACATTGGAATCAGAGAGGATAACCTATTTGAACAAATATGAATCAAATAAAGAATTAAAGGATAAGTAGGCATAGGTTGCATGAAGGAACTCCAAAACAAAATGCACTTGAGTGTAACAAATGCTGTTCTCTAATATGATTTAGTATTCAAAAATAATATGGACAAAACCTTGATGTTTCTCCATCCTGGATCATTATTTATACGTGAACTAATATAGCTTCCAAGGGCCTTTGACAATTTGTACATAAATTCTGTTCCTGGAGTGATAATATTAGAATCTGAAACTTCAGATTCACGTTTTGGAAGAACCGGTTTTCCTTCCCTTTCAAATTGTCTTCTCAGCTTTTCTTCCTCGGCTGCCTGTATATATATTGTAGCCAACATGAAGATAAAAGAACATAGTGTATCAAATAGAAAAGCACAACTCTAGACACAAATTCAAAAGAAGGAAAACCCACAGCGATTTCATTGTCCTTAGCAGTCCGAAAACGTCTGCATCGTTGTTGATTCATTTTAGCCCGTGGAGCAACTCCATCTACATATGTATAAATTGAAAATTTGTGTATGTCAAAGGCTACACTCATACTCTAAAATGCATTGTGTGTTTGTCAAACGCTGAAATGAAAATGCATTAGTAACACAATATTTAACTAATTATTGTCAATTAGTTTAAGTCAGGAACATGTTGAAGTTGAAGGAAAATCAATCTCACCGATGGCCATATAAAGTAACTTTCTTGGTCTTACAATGCTGAAAAGGTGATCAATGTATTCAAAGATATTGTTGAAGACTTCTTCAAAGGTTTCCGGTGGGCTAGGCTGATACGTACATAACAAGAAAAAAAAAAACATAAATAGACTACAGATGTAAATACACTGTTATCAACGATGAAGTACAATGCAAAATAAGCTAAAGATGAACCAACATGATCATCGGGGTGGAAGCATGGGTGGATAATCCCATTCATATCAAGGTAGAGATTATCAAACTCAATGCCATTTGGGTTTGGCAAGGTGGTATCTATTTTCTCTGAGTCTTGTTGTTGTCTCTCTTCAATGGCTTTAACCACAACATTCGGGTACTTATTTATCAACCATCGATAAAACGACGGCACACCCATCTCTCAGTCCTCTCTCACTTTAGCTGAAATGGTTCTCTCTGGATAACTCTTGGGCTCTTAACTACAAGAGCATAACAGATTGGCTGACCTATGTTACATAGACGTATATATAGAAGGGCCATGAAAAAACAATAAAGAAGAAAATCCAAGCGTCAGATAGTGGCTACGAGATACGAAGAGGCAGCCAAAATTCTCAGCTAGCTATGTAGCTATTCATTATTGATGTTCCAGTGCTTTTGATTAATTTGTCGGACATTTATTCGTGAAGGGCCCCAAATGTACTAGAGATTAAGTTCGAATAAAGAACATGAAGAATTTTGGCCGGTTATTAAAGAAAAATTGTACGATATTTTCATATTCCTTTACCGATAAATTCTAAGTGGCAAATCGTTAATACTATTATTTTTGTTTTCTTTCTTTTGCTTCAATACCAAAAATTACCAATGAGTCCAAAGTAAAGACACCGGTTGGAACATTTCATGACTTTTTTTTTTTGAGCAAAAGTTCATGACTTCTTGTCTCCCGCAATTTATCTGTCCCTTCTGTTTCTTTAACTCTGCTTTTTTTTTTTTTTTTTTTTTTTTTTGCTGAGATATTCTTTTACTCTGCTTTAGATTCGATATTTGAAAATTGAAATAAAGTTCTATCCCTTCCTTTTGAAGCAAGTTGTAGTACTAGTAAATGATATATTACAACAGTCCTTGCCTTTTGCTTTTGATTATTCAGAATTTTTATTGAAACCAAAACACATTTGTACAACAACAGTCAAGATCAAGCCACTCTCTTTACAACAAATCCTATATGCAAAAACAGAACAGAGAAGACATCTAGGGGCCTGATAGGAGAGTTTGAATAATGTTGTTTAAGTGTTTTTGATATATATGTGGGTGAAAAAATATATTGAAATATGTGTAAAGTTGTTTAAAATGTAAAAAAGTGTGTTGGAACTTGCTCACCAAAGAGAGCCCTAATGATTCTGATCTTCCTCTATCAGAGTTATATCGGCACAACACATTGTGTGGGCTTAGGGCCCATTAAACTAGTCTCTTTAGGTTAGCAATCCTAGTCCAAGTATATCTAAGCCTAAGCCCTCTACGCCCAATAATTTACTGAAGGATTCTACTCCTTGTTCCCAAATAAAAAAATGATAATAAAAACCTCAAAATTGCACAAAAAATCTCAAAAATTATTGGATGATAATTAATTTTATTAAAAGAAAAACTAAAAGTGGGTCTCTTATTTCTAAGAGTGTCCTTAAAATATTGGATTAATAGAAATCCAACCCAATTGAAACTATTAAGATGTTTCATCAAAATCCTCTAAAAAAAAAGTTGTTTCATCAAAAGAAAATTTTTATGAATGTGTTTGATATAAGCAGATTAACTATGATCAATAGTTAAAGAGATTTTAATAAAACCTAAGTACATAACTTTTTCATCAACAAAAAAATCCCTAAATACATAAAAATAATTAATAATTTTGCATCTTAAAAAGTAGTAAGAACTAAGAAGAATTTTTTTTAATTATAATAATAAAAAAAAGTTAAATAGATATATTTAACTGATATTTAAATATTAAAAAAAATATCCCTTAAAATTATCACCTTAGACCTTAGTTGTATTGACTATTAAGTAATCATATACATGTTTTTTAGCTGCCATTCATGCATTAACTTGTTTTGACAAACCTATCATACATGCAAATTTTACTTGTAGCTAGGGTTTGTTTTACCTTTTCCCCCTACAAAATGTATACATGAAAAATTGGAAATTTCGAAATATAGTGGGAATGTGGGATGTAAAGCTAGCCAATTTTAATTTTTCTCCCTGTAAACATTTGGAAAAGATTTGCGTCTTTTTGGAACTACATTGGGGTGTAAGAGGTTAAAAGGGGTGCAAATTCGATAGTAATTTTGATGAGTTTTGGTCAAACCACTGAGGAATTTTGAAGTTGAGGCATAGCTTTTGCTCGGGGAGTACAACGGGCAGGGAAGTGTTGTGATTGTTGGAGTATGTGTATTTCAAACACTTAACTTTTGCTTTGTGTCCTAAATTTTTATAAGTTTATAAGCCTTTGCATATCTTAAGTGATAAGTTGGAATAAAATGGGCTAGGTGTTGGCTTGGGCTTGGGTTTGTTATATCTTTCTTGGGTCTCATTCTTTTCTCTTTTTCTTTTGGCCCAAATTTGATTTGATTTGTCCGTTGGTGAGTATCTAAGCAGCCCGTTAGGCATTTAATGAACAACCCGTTGGGCATCAAATCTACACAGTAACCATTAGAGGTCTATTCCATTAGTTAGCCCACTAGTCTTCCTTTAGTTGGCATATAAAACTCTTGTTCTCACTTCTTTCTCTTTAGTTTTTTCCTAGCCTCTTACTGCCGCCACTCTCCCTTTGTTTAGCTCTAAATTTTCTGCTTATCTCCACAAAATTTCAGCTTTTAATTTTTAGTTTTAAGGAAAGGCTATTAAGATTGTTCTTAGTTCTTCTTGTTTGAGTGTGTGATCAACTTGAAGAAATCACTATAGTCTAATCCTAGGGGATTATTCGGCTAAGAGAGCCATTCGCGTTGAGTTCTACTCCGGGTGGCACGAATCAACCTTCAAAGGCAACACATTTTGCGTGATTCTATAGTTTGTGAGATCTTTTTAACTTTGTCTATTTATTTTTGTCATTGCTAATTTTTTAGGGTTTATATTGTTGAATCAAAACTTGTTTATTTAGCCATATTTTCTAACAATGCAAAGTGCTTGTTATCATTAATTAGGCGGCGGAGATAAAAAGGGGAGGAAGAGAGAGGAGTGGAGCGCAGACATGTCACAGTAGTAGTATTTATTAGGAGCATATCTCAATGTGAATTATGTTTGATATCTTGTCTCCCATAGTTGTTTATTTGGATTTTGGATATTCACTCATTGGTGGCACATTTTCAATATCAATAAGTTTATAGATACAAAAATTTCACAACTATATCGAGATGGCAAATTATTATTAATAGGTAGAAAACTGATGAATAAAATATGTTCAGATAAAATTTAATAAAAATTGTGTTTGTAACATTGGAAGCGGTACACGTATCTATATTTCTTTCAACCCACTAAATGGTGGTTAAAAAGACTATCGAAATATAATTTTAATCACATTATATTATTAATGAGTCATATGATTTATTTAAATAATATATGTGGATATTTTATAAATCGTAATATTTCTTATCTCCCTTACAAGAGTCATCCCTCTACAACGTTGTGAACAAAATCTTTCCACGCGTCCCCTAAGCAGGTTGCTAGGCCTACCCCTGATTTTGGGGGAAAGTTCCCTTCAACCCACCAATAGAAGCCTATAAACCACCATTCTTAATCACAAATAGCAGCATCTACTATCTACAAGAAATTACTGTTATTATATTATATTTCCTTTTTGAAAGCCGTTACTCATCAGAGCTCCTTAGACCAACTGAACAAACTCAAGGAGACAACAATCAAACGCAATTCACATTTAAAGAGCCCATATTCAAGATCCCCAAATAAGGACAAGCCCATTTTCATGTAACCACCAAAAGATGGAGGAGACCGATCCACAAGTTAAATTAAGCAAATGGAACCAAATGATTTTGGATTTTGTTGAAGATATATTTATGTGTGGGTTTAGCTATTATAGTCTCTATTAATTTAAACCTTGTTTAGAATTCTTTTTGTAACATACATAGAGGTGTAGCCATTAGGATTTTATAACGTGGATGTAAACCATCATGTTGAATCAAATAATTTCTTTGTTCTCTCTCTTTCTTTCATGCTTTGGCTCTCTATTTTAATTTCATCAGATTCAATTTAATTACGACCTTTTATGGAATACCCTGAAACCTACTATCCTATATGCACTGCGAACTCATAGCAGCATCCAAATTAGACTACCAAATTACTTTAAAGTGGATGGATTCAACTATCCTAAGGTAAGCTTAGACATCTCAAACTCAGAATCAAAAGCGAGTACCAACAAAGCAAAATTTGTACTCGTGGTGATCTATATATATATGTTGGTAAGCTTCAATACCTTTATTGATGTATACACACATGGGGCATCACTCATAAAGATGTAGGTATATATGAGAGCCGCCGAGGTTGGAAAATACCTTGTCCATGATGAGAGTAATAACTTTTATTTTTTATTTTTGGGGTTTTGATATATGGCTCATTTGTCAGAATGTGTTCAATGGGATATATGTTAGATGTCCCACCCATTACCAGAAGTAGGCAGAGCAGGTAATTATTGTGAAAGGGACTATCAGATGAAAGAGAGGACTGAGGATAGTGGAAACTGGGATAGACTCGTTCAACTGCATTGATCTGTAAACAATAATAATAATGTAGAATAGTAATTAGTAAGTAGAGGTAGGTGGAGGAGTTAATCCTCTTCTTCTTTAGAATGTATGTAACCCAACTTTTATAAAGTGAAAAGTAAAGTTAGAATATGATATTCCCCCTACGTAAACTCATACTATTTTTTTTCTAAAGCTTTTTACGAGCTTAACATAGCCTTTGTTATGATTTCACTCATGTGGCCCACGATCTATATCTTACTTAACGTGACAAAAATTCAATCCTGATGGACCTGATCCCAGAATTGTTAGTTCAATTTTATCTGTTTTTTTCTTTTTTCCTTCAATTAATATTTGGGCTGGTATATGAGTTTGAGGAACTCGACCAAAAAGTCAGTGATTCAACCTGAAAATTTGAGAAGATTCAAAAAGTTTAATTGCAATTAAATTGTCTACTAATTAACTACAAATTTCACGGAGAAAAACTCCGGAATAAGATAAAGTGATGGTTTTTACTTTCTAGTCTCTTAACAAATTTAATAAAGCGATTAAAATTTTAATTCTTAATGTGTCTAATATTAGAGTAATGTCAAGAAAAAAAGTATCTCGTGCACCTGATATATAAACCATTATTTTACTGATATGTGGGTCTTATACATGTAAGACTCATATGTCAGTGAGACATTGGTCTCATACGTCTGACTCCTTGAATGACAAGTAAGTTTGTAGTTTGTTCACATCATCAAAGAAACTAAAAAAATGATCAATTGTCCTTAATCATAATTCAAACACAAAAAAAATTAAAAAAAGGGGACTTTCATGCTTGTTCTTCTTGATGATAATATATTTAACTAAAAGCATTTCACGCTCGCACGCAGTGCTTATAAATCTCACACTAGAGAACGTGATGACACAATTTGGTGTTGTATTTCCACAGAACACGATCCAAAATACATGCTACTAGGTAAACGCACCCTTAAGAAGTTTTGTGTTTTTGTATTACAGTTTAAATGAGTTAAAAAAATGATCGACCATCGTCTCTCTCTGGAATCTGCACCAATAAATCAAAGCCAGATCTTACTGGGGTTGAATTTAAACAAGTTGTCTGCGGTCCCCAAACGATAGGGCCCCCACTTGGTCAACTATACTAATTAGTAATTACCAGGCTCATTCTCAAATCTCTAGAGATTTATGTTATTTCATTGTTAACTATATAAACTCGATCCGCCATCCCATTATTCATTATTATTCACTGTTTTCAAATCTTGCTGCAATTTGTAAATAAAAATTTCAGTCTTATATGACACATTGATCATCTTTTATTGGTTAGAGAAACTCATATTAAGATCTAAAGGACACCTTTTATTTTTTGGCTAACTTTAAAGGACACCAATGAGTAACCTCTCGTTTTGTATCTCTTGGAATATGCATGTAACGGAGCATCAAACACATTGCTCTTCACACATAATTTATGTACATTAACAAATCATAATAAATCAAAGCATACTAATAAGTAATAACCCTCTTCTCATACAAAAAATAAAAACCCAGTACTAATCATATAAAATGAGTGCCTCCTCTATTACCCCTTTAAATTTGTTTATAATAATCTTCTCTTACTTAACAAAAAAGTCATATAGTATTATCCAATATAGGGGGCTAGACAAGAGAGCAATAATAACTAATCAAAGCAAATTAAGTACTGGTTTAAACGTCCACACTGCAACCTTGCACCACTGTTTCAAACTTCATGACCGGTCCAACTGTAATTCCACCATCAGGATTAAAGCCACCAAACTTAATATACGCAGGACAATTCACATTCAAATCGTACTTCCCAGAGATCCAAGTTCCCACTTGCCACTTCACACACCCATTAAGCCTGATATTGAGCAACACAGACCCAACATTCAGGTCCTGTTCCAAAGCCATCATTAACCCAGGCGCCACAGGGATCGTATTCCCATACAAGAAAGGAGACCACACAGCTATCTCTTTGTGATCTTGGTACGTTGAGGGGAGCACAGTTGGCATCGTCACTTGTTGGCTTCGGTAGGTGGCGTAGACGTCAAGTTTCTGGTAGTAGATTCCAACTTTGCCCATGCGGTTTTTTGAGGCAACAGTGATCTGCATGCTGGTGGTGAGGGTGGAAGGGTCGGTGGTTGAAACGTTGAAGACATAAACGGTGGCTTCTTGGAGGACGAAGCGAGGCTTTGTGGGGAGGAGGATGATCCAGACAAGGAATACAACAAAGAGAAAAAGGGCAATGAAGACGGCTATGATGGTTAATATGAGGTGGTGCCTGGCTTTGTCACGGTCATGGTGGCCACAGTCTTTCGAACTCATGGCTGCCTTCACTGGAGGTGGTAGTGGAGGTTTAGGGATAGAGGGTACTTTTAGTGGGGGCACTGAAAACTCTAGCTGGTAACAAAGAAGAGAGCAAAGTTAACTTTGAAAGGAATTTACCAGGAGAGAGTTTCTCTGAGAAAATGTGCATTATATAGACAAAGAAAAAGCATATGCTAAATAAATAAATAAATGAAAAGAAAATGAAAACTATTGGCTCATCATGTTTGAGTGTTTGATACATTTTAGTTTAGGTAGTTAGATAATCATTATAACCTTAATTGATTGTTTGATAGATCATGACGCATAAAAAATAATGTGTTTATGTATTGAAAAACAGTGATTTAAAAATTAAAAAAAAATTCATATAGTGGAAGACTGGAAGTTGGACTTTACTCATAAAAAATATGATCACAGATTTATAAGTTTTGTAACATAGCCTTATAAAATAAGTTAATTTTTAAATACAAGATAATTTTTTTTTATTATTAAAAACTCTATTTAGTATGCTATTGATGTGGTACCTTAACTTAATTAGTAATAACTTTTAAATTTTCTATTGAGTATTGGAGAAAATTTTGCACAATCTCTTTCACAATTCTTGATATAATATATGAAAATAATGTCATTCTAATCACGACTTAAGTCTAAATAATTTTATAAAAAATATGAAGATTTTATGTTCTCTTTTACTAAAAATAAAATAAAATTAATGCAGATGTATATTCATTGGGTGTGGTGGAGAATGGGTTTCATTGGTGTAGGGTGTTCTTTTCTTTGAGGTAAATTTAGTATGCGCCTACGAGAGGTTAACCACTGAACCCTCCATAAAAATAAAAAAGCCATACAGGTAGGTCCCATCAAAATTGAAGTTGAGGGACAAGTGCTGCATCAGGGTCCTATGGGGAGTGCCGGAGTGGGGACTGACCGTTCTGGCTGTGGCTGTTTGGACTTTTATTTGTAGGGGTAAAACTAAAAGCTTTTTTTTTTCCTCATAGAGCCTACGTCAAGTAATGGCAATAAATAAAAATAATACCATATGCATCACTAGTGGCATGAACTAAGTATCACATAATTATACAAAAGTTCCTAGTTTCCTACTCACAGGTCACGCGGTAATCTTTTGCTGTTTTTGACCATAAGATTCTGGATCTGTATATGCAGTGTTACAAATATTACTCTTTTCTGAACAAGTTGGAGGGTAGTATCTTTCTAATTTATGACAAATTTATTGTTTGTCGTTTGTAGCACGTCCTTTACTAAAAACTATTAGGTGAAGATCTTGAGTCACGACCACCATCAATTTGTTTATTTAATTAATGAATTTTTTTTTTTTGAGAAAGAATTAATGATTTTATTACAATACAATTTGATAATAAAAAAATCTAAGCATATGACAGTAATTTTTTTTCACCATAGAACTCTTATAAGCTTGATATTAAATTAAGGTTGAGACCGGAAATTTAGAGGCAAATATAGATTAAGTAAAGAGGGTTATGATTATTAGCTCCAATTATACAAACTGAAATATACTATTGAATTCTAATTGAAGAAAACTTTGGGATGGGTGTTTGGATTAGGGAACGGCCATCAATTTTGTAGGCCCTTCGGTATTATGGAAGAGTGAATAGAACATCTCGAACCATTCATCATGAATTAATAGCACAAGTCTTAAGTAGAAAAGTCAACCACAATTCGTTTTGTTTTCACATAAGATTTGTACGAATTCTTCTATTCTAAAATAAAATTATAGAAGAACTATTATAATATTATTTGTAGAAGTATTGACAGCAATGTGCTCAAATTAAAAAAAAAAAAGAAAAAGGAAAAAAAGAAAAAGAAAAAGAATTACTTGATCAACTCAAAACATAATATTATTAATTAGAACCCTAATAATTAAAGCATGAACTTACTAACACGATCTTTTATATTTATAAGGTCCGTTTTGAGAGCTTAAAAGAGTGTTCTTGTTTTGCAATAACTACAACTCTTCTTGGCTTTTTTAACAAACGCACCCATTATACTAAAGAGAGAAAGAGAGTACTGACCGGCTTGGGCAAGGGACCCTCTTGGAATAAATTCCTCATCTGCTCAAAAATCAGTTGATGCAAAAAGCACTCTTCTGAAGGAGACTAGACAGAGCACTGTGGGAGGAGATACTATGCAAAAGTTGCGTAACCTAATTACTAAACCGCTAGTGAACAAAACAAAAAAAACAAAAAAACAAAAAAAACAAAGAACGTAATTGTTTAACCTAATGAAACACCTGGTGGATACTTATATAGGAAATTTTGTTTTAACAAGAAAAGAGAATTAATACAACCCTAAAGGCTGTCGGTTCATGCGCTCATGTATTGTTTGAATTAATCTCTGATTATATATTATTATAATAATTTTAATTACTTGTGCACAAGGAAAACTGCTGACAAATAAAGGTACGTACTGATATTAAATCAGAACTTAGTTTGGTATTAATGAATGAATATGAAGTTAACTAGCTAATTAATTATAGTTTTGCAAGGGCGGTCTAACAACTTTTTTGTAAACCAGATTGGAAGATTTTTATAATATGCGGGGTTTTGTTTTAATAGAGTTTTATTTCCTTATTTAAAAGAGTTTTAGAAGTATTTTAGTCAAAATTGAGTTTTTTTTTTTTTTAATTTTTTTAAAATTTGTTTTAGCTGAAAAATAAATTATCTCAAACCTTTAAGTAAGTTTGCAATTTTATAAAATGAAAATAGAGAAATTTATTACTAATAAAACTATAATTAGTTTTTTTTTTTTTTTTCATAGGTGGATTCTAGAGGGATTTTTTTTTTTTTTTTCTTTTTCCTTCAAAAAGCATATTATGGATTAAAGAGTTTGCGTCTAATTTGAACGAGATCTATTATACTATATTTTGTTTTTAAAAGAAGAGGTTATAAATTAGATCATTGATCTTGAAGATTATTTTTCTTATGAAAGATCTATAAAGATTTTTGTATGAAACAAGTTTGTGAGCGATACAACAATTTGGTTGAATGAGATATAAAGTGTTCTAGGATGAGAGACGTAAGCTCAAAATTTCTACATGGAAGATAATAAAGACGATGTAAACATTTTCTTTTCCTGATTTTGATGAAATAATATCATGCCAATTTTTATAAATTAGTTTTTTTTTTTTTTTTTCCAAAAAGCATATTATGGATTAAATAGTTTGTGTCTAATTTGAACGAGATCTATTATACTATATTTTGTTTTTAAAAGAAGAGGTTATAAATTAGATCATTGATCTTGAAGATTATTTTTCTTATGAAAGATCTATAAAATTTTTTGTATGAAACAAGTTTGTGAGCGATACAACAATTTGGTTGAATGAGATATAAAGTCTTTTAGAATGAGAGACGTAAGCTCAAAATTTCTTCATGGAAGATGTAGGTGCCCAATTTGTTACGATCCCAAGATCCCAAGACAGTATTGGGCTCGTACGAAAAGAGGCCCTCACAATATCATTTGTAGAGAGTGGGCTTCAAAGGTATGGCCTTGGGTATCGATGATCTGCTTATTAGTAGTTCCTACGAGAAGTACTGCATGGGCGGGTTTGGTTTCCCTAGCTAAACCCCTTTTTCTTTCTTTGCCCGCCTCCCCTTGAGCTTTATTTTCTTCTCCTTTTATACTGGTCTTCCATCCCCCTTTTTTGTGTCCACGTGTTGATTTTACTTTTTGGGTTACTTTTGGGGTGCAGGCCTGTCCAGTCGACCCATACCTAGAGTGGTTGGGAGTTGCTGGAAAGGCGCATGGGCATGGGCATGGGCCTGTCAGACGCCGAATTCCGTATTACTGTATTGGTTGCTTTTTCCCTGGCCCTGCCCGCTACACTCAGTTTGCTCCTTTCTTTGGGCATTTAATGAAGTGCCGAGGAGGAGGTCGTCCTCGGCAATGGCTCTCCTCGGCTTGGGCTGCGGACCTTCAGATAAACTGGGCCTGGGCCGGGGCTACACTTTCTTTGGCCCCACAATAGCCCCTCAAAAGCCTGCTGCCTAACTTTTAGTTGAGGAGGAGGGTTTTGATAATGTTGGGCCTACATCATAGCCTGCTCTGATTCTGCACTCCATTAATATTTGCATTTTTTCATTTACATGGGAGTCGTGCCAAAGCAAGGGACGCTCCTTTATTTTTCATTCGCGCAGAGTCTTTTGATATTTCGGTACTCGAGGCGCGCCTTCACGAGGATCTTCAGATCCTACGGCTGAGGATGAGGTTGGAAATTGAGCCCAGTCCGCCTTATCCGTAGCGTTCCTTGGAAATTTGCACAAGTTAAATGCCACCGGTCTGCTCCGTGTATTAATAGAGCAGGGGGTCACTCCCCTTACACATGAATTCTCCTGTTCCCTTCAGAATCATATTTCTTCTTCCATATCCACGATCTCCAGTTCTAGTACCCCTCTGCCTCAAAGTAAGATGTTTGAGGCTTGGATGGGGATGAAAGGTCTTCGCACGCTTCAGAGGCACCGAATCCTCAAGGTGATATGGTACGGACAAGGATGGCACAGATTCAAGCCAGTCCCCCGTTTTGACAGGGGGAAGATGGTACTTCTCCCTCTTTCAGTCAAAATCCAAAGCAGGTTCTGGTCATGCCAGATTTTTGGTATGTCAGAAGAAGGAATTTCCGCCATCAGCGCCGTCTACCTTGTCGCAGGCAAATTTTCGCGGGGGCTCCTCAACTTCCGGCTCCCTGCACCTTTTCTTCAACGGTGTAGGCCCCAAGTTGGGTTCCCTGCACCTTTTCTTCAGCGGCGCTAGCCCGAAGCCAGGTACTCTCTGCACCTTTTCTTTGAAGGTGCAGGCCCCTCGTCGGGTTCTTTTGCTGCCTGAGTTATGGGCATGTAAAAGTATTGAGGAATGGTTCCCTTACTCAACATCTTGGCACAGCAGCCAACCTCTCCTCTGTACTTCTTTTCCGGCTTTATTTTCATTCTCTTGTATCGTTTCTTTTCACTTACGTAGTTAGTTTTAGTATAACCTTGTTCCAGCTTTTCATTGTACACTGTACTATTTCTTTATCTTAATAAAAGATGAGTTTATTTCCTTCTAAATACTTTACTTTTCTGCAGCAACTGCTTTGTGCATGAATATTAAATATATACTTGCCTTTAATGATACTTAGAGCAGAAGCACGTCTTAAAACATATTCCTACTAGTTTAAACTTATTGACATTATCAAACATAGCAATGGTAGTTCTCAATAAATTAACGCATAAAACTAACCGAGATAGCAGTCGAGCGCTGTGCGATACACCGCAAAATAAATGCCCGAGAACAATAAATGTTAAATATAACCTCCGAGAAAGGGGGCTGCCGAGCAGTGAGAGACTTTGATTGTGTTTTTACTAACATATTGATCTGTATTGCCTCAATTCCTTTGGTATTGAGGATCCGAGAGTAGACTGGGGAATCCATGCAGTTTAGGGACTAAGCCAACTGCTAATGGGAAGTTCTCCTCGGATAGATTCCAAGGCTCCTGTAACGTAGTTTTTCCATTAAGTACTTGGTTTCCCCAGAGGCTTGGGTCCGAGGACCATACAAGGCCTTGGTTCTGTCCAAAACTTGCACTTTTGTTTCTAAGTAAGTGGTTTCCCCAGAGGCTTGGGTCCGAGGACCATACAAGGCCTTGGTTCTGTCCAAAACTTGTAATTTTTCTTTTAAGTAGTTGGTTTCCCCAGAGGCTTGAGTCCGAGGACCATACAAGGCCTTGGTTCTGTCCAAAACTTGTAGTTTTGTTTCCAAGTAGGTGGTTTCCCCAGAGGCTTGAGTTGAGGACCATACAAGGCCTTGGTTCTGTCCAAAACTTGTAGTTTTTCGTCCAAGTAGTTGGTTTCCCCAGAGGCTTGAGTCCGAGGACCATACAAGGCCTTGGTTTTGTCCAAAACTTGTAGTTTTTCATCCAAGTAGTTGGTTTCCCCAGAGGCTTGAGTCCGAGGACCATACAAGACCTTGGTTCTGTCCAAAACTTGTAGTTTTTTTTGTCCAAGTAGTTGGTTTCCCCAGAGGCTTGAGTCCGAGGACCATACAAGGCCTTGGTTCTATCCAAAACTTATAGTTTTTCGTCCAAGTAGTTGGTTTCCCCAGAGGCTTGAGTCCGAGAACCATACAAGGCCTTGGTTCTGTCCAAAACTTATAGTTTTTCATCCAAGTAGTTGGTTTCCCCAGAGGCTTGAGTCCGAGGACCATACAAGGCCTTGGTTCTGTCCAAAACTTGTAGTTTTTTTTTGTCCAAGTAGTTGGTTTCTCCAGAGGCTTGAGTTTGAGGACCATACAAGGCCTTGGTTCTGTCCAAAACTTGTAGTTTTTCGTCCAAGTAGTTGGTTTCCCCAGAGGCTTGAGTCCGAGGGCCATACAAGGCCTTGGTTCTGTCCAAAACTTGTAATTTTTCATCCAAGTAGTTGGTTTCCCCAGAGGCTTGAGTCCGATGACCATACAAGGACTTGGTTCTGTCCAAAACTTGTAGTTTTTTTTTGTCCAAGTAGTTGGTTTCCCCAGAGGCTTGAGTCCGAGGACCATACAAGACCTTGGTTCTGTCCAAAACTTGTAGTTTTTCGTCCAAGTAGTTGGTTTCCCCAGAGGCTTGAGTCCGAGAACCATACAAGGCCTTGGTTCTGTCCAAAACTTGTAGTTTTTCATCCAAGTAGTTGGTTTCCCCAGAGGCTTGAGTCCGAGGACCATACAAGGTTCTGTCCAAAACTTGTAGTTTTTTTTTTTTGTCCAAGTAGTTGGTTTCCCCAGAGGCTTGAGTTTGAGGACCATACAAGGCCTTAGTTCTGTCCAAAACTTTTAGTTTTTGCTTCTATGGGGTTTTGGCTTTAGGGGGAATTAGATCCTCGGCTGAGCCCTTTGACCCATCTGCGTGGCTGACGCTATAAAGTGTAGCCCCTAGTCAAGAATCTTAGCTCCCAACGAAGCTTTACGTTAGCACACTGTAACTGGCTGGTAGAAATGACAAGGGTACTGTCCTACACCATCGCCTATGCCAAGACACAAACCTCCCCACAGACGGCGCCAATTGTAGGTGCCCAATTTGTTACGATCCCAAGACAGTATTGGGCTCGTACGAAAAGAGGCCCTCACAATATCATTTGTAGAGAGTGGGCTTCAAAGGTATGGCCTTGGGTATTGATGATCTGCTTATTAGTAGTTCCTACGAGAAGTACTGCATGGGCGGGTTTGGTTTCCCTAGCTAAACCCCTTTTTCTTTCTTTGCCCGCCTCCCCTTGAGCTTTATTTTCTTCTCCTTTTATACTGGTCTTCCATCCCCCTTTTTTGTGTCCACGTGTTGATTTTACTTTTTGGGTTACTTTTGGGGTGCAGACCTGTCCAGTCGACCCATACCTAAAGTGGTTGGGAGTTGCTGGAAAGGCGCATGGGCATGGGCATGGGCCTGTCAGACGCCGAATTCCGTATTACTGTATTGGTTGCTTTTTCCCTGGCCCTGCCCGCTACACTCAGTTTGCTCCTTTTTTTGGGCATTTAATGAAGTGCCGAGGAGGAGGTCGTCCTTGGCAATGGCTCTCCTCGGCTTGGGCTGCGGACCTTCAGATAAACTGGGCCTGGGTCAGGGCTACACTTTCTTTGGCCCCACAGAAGATAATAAAGACGATGTAAACATTTTCTTTTCCTGATTTTGATGAAATAATATCATGCCAATTTTTAAAGAAAATATCAAAGGTGTCGATTGTGATGAAATCGTACAACTTCGAAGATTGAGATAATGTATTGCAAAAAGTTGTTAAAGAATAAAATTCAAAGTTGATTGAGGAAATGACAGATTTCCATATGAGGGAGATTTTTGGAAATATCATAAAAGATTTAATCGAAGTCAAATGTGACGGTAAGTCTATAACCCTCAGGTCCTCAAGATCCCATCATTTTATTATAATGTACTGACTTTATTGGATTTAAAAGATATAACTTAGTTGTGGATTGAATATTGTCAATTGTGTAACAACCAAGGAAATTAAAGGAGATAACAATTAAGGTGTGTTATTAGTTAAACTAGAGGATTGCAAGTTCAAAAAGAAGACAAAATTGTTAAAGTATTTAATTGCAATACTTGTTGTTTTGGTTAATGGTGAGGAAAAGTTCTTTCTAATTAAGTAGGGATCTGAGGTAGGATATTTGGAAGATTTTTATTTGGATTTTTGTAATTTTCAGACTTTTCTTGATCAGTAGGGTTTTGTTTCCTTGTTTTAAAGAGTTTTTATGAGTGTTTTAGTTACAATTATTGAGCCTTCAAATCCTAGTACTTTAAGATGATTTTACTTAGAAAAAAAGTTTTCGTGATAAGCTTGTAATTTGTGAAATGAAAGTTGAAAAAACTATAATTATTATTTTATTTTATTTATCGCGTGTATTCTAAGTCTTCTTTAATTTTGCAGTTTCAATTATCCTCTTATATATAAAAACAATTAAGGGTTGTAATTTAACCAAGCGCAAGTTTTTGTAAGGAATTGTTGGGAGAAAATTGTTATATAATAGTTGTATGATCAATTACTAGAAAGGGGTTCAATCTTAGAAAACAGGATAATATTACAAATAACTATCTCTGGCATAAGTGAGCATATTAATTTAATATTTTGTCACCAAATTTGTTTAATCAATAAGATGAAAATGTTGATTCAATATATACGACCTTTAATTTGCTAGACAGAGAGCAAAATTGTTGACAATCTTTTAATAATCTTTTCCATTATTGTTTTCTTTGTTTATATATTTCATATTTACTAAATACAATTCTCAGAAGAAAAAACATTTAATACATGATACATGTGAAGTTCAACAATCAGCACATATATATTTTTTTATACAAAAATAAAAATTCTACTCTAACCAAATAAAACACACTTAAATACTCAACAATTCAATTTATTCCAACACACAATCAAGGATATCACAATTGTGATTAAGTACATATTTAAAGCATGAAAAAATACAGGTCAATTTATTTAGTTAAGAATGGCAATGTTGTCAACATCCACTATAATTTGTGATATCCATGGAATAGAACGATGTGCCATTTCTTATAACAACTTGAAAAGGCCCAATTGACGCTATACCAACCGTTTGTGGATGCACAAAAAATATGAATAATTGAGATTTTGTTTTGCTTAAGGATTGGATATAGAGGCCTAGCTTCCGACAATTCTTACATCTTGTCTCGGATGAACTTAGTTTTGGTTAATTAGAAAGAGTATTGAAGCAAATTGTGGGGTCCCAATAGCAGGTATGATTTATACAATGACGGTGGTTGTGAGTTGGTCGATTAGTTAAGCCTTTGAAAACAACTTGCAGATCACATTTTTTTCCTTGGCTATGAAGGGAAACATGTAGTAGGTCGATCATATGGCTTTTTGAAAGTTGTAAATCGTCTTTGCAAAGCAAAGACCAGTTTTGAACTGTATTCCTTTTGATTCGCACACTCTCAAAGTTGTACTTACCTAATTTTGTGCCCATGTTACATGCGTATTTGCCATCATACGTCTGTCTCTCTCTCTACCAAACTTTTTATTGTTTGCTAAACCCAACTTATTTTTATTTTTTGACAGACACAACTTAATAAACTATAGACTTTAAAGAGAGTTTCTGAAATTCGAGGGGTTGGCTTAGTAGTTCCTAATACTTCATGATATTTATGAGATCCTGGGTTTGAAACCGCTTGCCCCTATCTTAGGACCACTCTTAAGGGATTCTTTACTATAATAAGCCAGTATGTGTGAGATAGAGAATTGAATATAAAAATAATTAGATACGTATTTGAAGAGATTTTGATACCCTTATTTGAAAAAAAAAAAGTTTCTTATATATATAATTATATATATATATATATATATATATTTTATGAGACCTTGGTTGTACCGTTTACTATTATAGATAAGATGGGCATCTATGATGAAGTAGCAAAGTACAATCATAATTGATAATTGGTCAATTTTAAAATGTTTTAGGCTCTGTCTCAACCTCAAATAAGGCAAAGGAATTTACCCATTAAATTTACTCTAGCTTCTCGAAATTCGAAAAGCTTCAGTACATGACTGTGGTCTGTGGATGGTGGGAGTGTGAGTGGGAGTTGTAGTCCCTACCTTCGCTGCAACCATTTTGGATTCTTATTTCCATCACTTTCCCAAGTGCTTCCCTTCTGTATCATCTTTGTGCTTCTTTCTTTTCGAAAGGAGAGTATCAGAATAAGGCTTTCTTAACCACACAAGCTAAGGATATACTGTACATTCACCACTTTGGCTTTTTTTATTTTTTGCATTTTTAACTGCAAAAGCCTATGTTCTCTTTTTATCCAACTTTTTTTTTTCTTTTTAGATTACATTCTCTGGTTCTACTCTTCTCAAAGAGAAGGTATCTCTTAGATTTGATATATGCATCACTTCTCTCTTTCTCACACAGCCATAGGATCCATACACCATGCATGAAAGTAATGATCCATATTTGCCACGCATAAGCTAATTATTGCTGCTGGAAAAACTCAGCCCCCATGGGATTTTTCCCAACTTATCTTGCAATATATGGATGAGAATGTTGAACTGTACTCAGAGGAATAGTCTTACCTTTTTTTTTGAGGGGAAGGAATAGTCTTACCTTGTAGAGTGAGGATACATTAATTTCTGCCATAGAAAAATAAAATCTATATTTATTGAACTGAATCGATCGTGTAATTTTTGTATAGCTGAAAAATTAATCTATACATTAATTTTTGTATATTAAATTCAAATGGCATTTTCTTCTCTCACTCGCAACATCTTTCTCTTGTAGGGATAAAGTTGATGCATGTGTAACTTATCCATTAGGTGGGGAAAAAATCGAGACAAATAAAGGGTCATAAAGAGGAGGGAATACAGTGCTGTATTAGAGAGGGAAAAAAAAAGGCAACAAAAAATTAAAAAAATGATCACTTCATTGGTGGGAGATTCTAAAGGCAGTCGGGCAGAGATATCCAAATGCAAAGGAAAAACAGGAACTCACGAAAAGAAAGAAAGGAATCCTTTTAAATGCAATACATAAAAAGAACTAATTGTTACGAATGATTATTGACCAGTTCGAAAATTTATTTCACCCGTGGAACAAAGATTGAGTGAGAAATGTGAGGTCAACTTATAATTCTTGAATAATAGTAGAAATACAAACTATTTTACAAATTACCGACGAATTTAATAAGAGTAGAAAAATTTAGATATATATTTAATAAAAAGAGAAGTGTGAGTAATCAATGGTAGAGTTTGAGACCAACATTTCACATTTCAAATATGACGTTATTTTTAGAGCCTTGATAAACAAAATTGTGAGTATTTCCCTTTATAGAACAATAATTGATTTTTTTTAAGAAAACAAATATAAATGCGTTTTACATTCTTTCCCCCACCTCTAGGAAGACCCCCAAAATATTAAGCTAATAAAAACCCAATCCAATTGAAATCCTAGACCATTTCAACTCAAAAAATAAAAAAGTTGTAAACGTGACAAATAAGGTCAATTAAGGTCAAAAAATGATTAAATAGATTAACTATTATCAATTATAAAAGATATATTAATAAACCCTAAATAAAAACTTAAATACTAGTAATTATGCAAATAAAAAACAAGAACGATTTTTATATCCATAAAATAATGTAAAAAAGTTAAATAAATAACATTTAATTGATATTTAGATATTTAGAAAAGCCCACTCAAATTATTTGACCTTAAGTTTTAAAATGTAATGATTTGGCGTGGTTACAATATTAGAATACTCTCCATTTAAAATAAAAGTCATTTCTAAATCCTATTCAACGCCACATCTTTTAAAATTTTGGGACTTGGTTGGGGTTGCAATCCCATATGTACTCCCTTATTTTGTTTAATTTATATAACCCCTTTTTGTTTTTGTTTAATTTTAAATATGCACGTTTTACAAAATTCTCTCACAAAAGGAAAAAGAAAAAGAAAAAGAAAAAGAGATTTCACAAAATTATCCTCCCCATAATTTGTGATTATCAAAAGTAATTAAAAAAATTTGGCATCACAAAAAAAAATGAACAACTTTTGTGACAACTCCATATTGTTGACTATGATTGGTGGAGAATAAATGATAAGTCTATGTTAACGTGATAGACAGTTAGTCACAATCTATCACTAATGCCACGTAAAAGAATTGTAGCAAAAATTATGAGTTTGTTCGGTAGAACTCAAAATTTAAGCTAGCTGGGAATTCCAAACTTCTAAAATTATTTAATACACTACTCCGGCTCTCAATAGATAATGGTCATCAGATGAAGTAACTGGTACAGGGGCCGAATGTTGTGTTTTTTTCTTAAATCCATTTGTCAAGCCTATGACAAAACCTCATTAGCAAGCTAAATTCATTCTTTATCTTCGAGCTCTATGTTTACTAGTTTGTTCGTGCACAAAATATTTGTTTGAGCTTGACTTGTAATGAAGCAAGTCTTTAAATATTTCATTAAAAAAAAAAAAGACTCAAACTTGACTTGTTTATACTTTATAATAAACAAACATAAACCCTAGGTAAGAAGTATGACTATCCAATGAACCGTGAACACTTTTTTTTTTTTTGTTGCTGAAAATGAACATAATAGGGATATATTAGTAAATTGCTTCAAATTACTATTTCTTTCCTCCTATTTTTCTTCCATACTGTAAGGTTGAATTTTATCAACCATCTTGTTGGCTTTATTCTGAGTCAAATTTGCTTGTATTTTAGCAATTAGTAACCCTGTATTTAGGTGGGAATTATGTAAGGATAGTGTGTGAGAGAGAGTGAAGAAATGCTCAAGATTGTGCAAAGAAGCAGGGACGCATGACTGAATCTCGCGGGTAGCTCACGGCTTGAAAGTCGCCAGAAGTTGCACACGTGCCAAGCATGTAGAGAAGCTGAACCGTCATACCAGCTGTAGCATTACAGGACAAAAAGTCTAGTCTGGCCATTCAGTTACCTCGCGGCTGGAACTCGCGGCTCAATCAAGTCGCGAGGCCAAGCCACCAGCCAGCTCTATTTTGGAAAAACTGATTGTTCGCATTCCAAACACACACAAGTATATATACCCCTTATACCCACGATATGTAGAGAGCTTTCAGAGAGAATATTGAGAGAGAAACCCTAGAGAAAAACAAGATTGACTCATCCCCAATCTTCACATAGAGACTCTTCAAATTCTTCTACTCTCACCCTCTCCATTGTTACATCCTTGAGAGATACATTACCAAAACCTTTTCTCACCATACTTACATCTGTGAGAAGGCCATTTGATGTTTGGGAAGCAGTTAGGAAGAGACCAATTTCATATTGGTTGATGCTATGATTTATAACGGAATCTGGTAAGCTAAAGAAGACAAAAGTTCGGCGCAACCTCGTTGAAGTAAAAGCTTGGAGGGCTTAGATACACTGGGTAGATTAGGCTTAGAGGGTCTTCTGCTGTTCATGTATCCCAACTACATTCTTTAGTGAATTATTTACCGTTTGAAGGGCGACGGAGAGGTTTTACGTCGAAAGCTTCGGTTTCCTCTTCGATAACACATTGTTGTGTTATCCTTGTGTTTGCATTTCTCTTCCCTTAATCTTTGCCATTTAATTTCTACTGTAAATATGATTTTATTTGGTTTAGATTGTTTATCGATTCTGTTATATGCTTATGTTCATATTCCGCACATTAATTGTTTGATAATAAGCTTGAATTGATATTTTGGAAATTGGAGGTCTAAATGTTTATAATGTTTTATAGACTATTTGAACTTTCACATACAAAGGAAAGATACACTAATTTTCCATCCTTACTTTGCTACCCTTCATACCAAACACATAAGATGAAAAATTTAGTATCTTCTCAAGCTGTCCATTTTTCCATCCTTCACTTTTTCATTTTCTATTGGCAAAGTTTTTATTAGTTCTCATCTAAGTCTATCTCTGACGTCACTGTTTTAGCTACTAATAATAGCTTACCAAATTGGCAATTGAGAATTTTTTTTTGTGCCTCCACACTTAATGAATTGCATATGGTGGGCCTCTATAAAAGTCCATTAATCAGGTTACCCACTGAAACCAAAAGCAGAGCTAAATGACACTGTTGCATTAAGAACCAGATTGGAAAAGACATGTTTATATTTATTACAGCTCTTGAGCTACAACTACCCTGGACAACACAACCTCTTGTGATATCCTACTTTGAAGAAAAAATTTGCTAATGTTAAGCTTTTTGACTTGACCTTATCTTACACATGGATAATATAGAGAAAAGCGACACCCCAAAACACACACACGCACACAAACAGACAATGAAAAGATACCCTTTAAACAACTAATTTTCATCAGGCACGTTTTACAGAGATGGAATTCTAACAGACCAAGAGTTTAGACCATAGACTGTAGATTAAAAAAAAAAAAAAGAGGCAACCTCAGGAGGCAGACGTTGCAATAACCCCAGGTTGTGCTTGATCAGGCATACCTTGTTCAGGCATACAGTTGCAGGACAAGGTTTAAAGAAGAAGATGATATTATTCATAACTCAAACCACCCATTGCTTGACCAAACTTTTGAACCCAAACCCAAACCCTTTCATTTTAGATCTCTGTGCGGTCCTGAACAATAAGATGTTATTGGGAACAACATTGCCCAATTAGGATAAGTGATTGGAACTCCTTGTTTTATATGGTTCATCCCGGTGGGTCAAAGATGACAAGGTCCAAGATCTGGGTCTCAAAGAGAAAAAACTTACAGCAAGTTGGCATGTGCTAAGTGAATATGTGAAAATGACAGGTCCATGTGTGTTATTTGTCCTTGATGATATGAGGAAGAAGTCTATGAAGGACGGTAAGATCACAATAGGTGAAGGTTTGGAGTGGGGCGTTTTGTTTGGGTTCTAGCAGCACAAACAAAGAGAATAAGAAAAAAAATGATTAAATAAGGTTTAAAATGAGTTTTTTTTATTAATTTTTCTTCAAAAATATTGTTTATATAGATATAATATAAGTTACCAATTAAAAAAAAACGTCCAAGACATGGTAGAAGATGGAATTATTATAACCCTTCCTATAGACTCAACTAAAACAACTTAGTAGAGGTAAAAAATTCAGAATAAAATACAGCCAAAAAGAACACATGTTTTATAAAAATGAATCGAACCTAACACATACCACCAATCAACCCACCAGGTTACCACTATAGAGCAAATAAATATGGTAACTTAGTACACAGTATAACAATACAACCCCCTAATAATTTCAATTCTTGCAGCATACATGAGATTCACTAACTAAGCCAAACAATTTAGTGTAACAAATGGACACCATATTGATGCTTCAATAGACCTATATGCTGCTAATTTAAGCCTCATAAGAGTACTTTAGCTAGGTTAAGAGATACAATTGGATCAGCTAAGTGATCCATAATGGCCTATAGATGGATAGTACACTCCCTTGACTCCATCTATTTTGGATTAAAATACCATCCAAGGAAAAACAATAGAAACCTTAGGGTCATCAGCTGATAGTACAGCAACATAGATAACACTTCTTAAAGCATAACAGGGTTTAAGATGAAAATACTAAATAACTGATTTTGATCTCTCTCTTCTTAAACAATTACATAACCAAACTGCTTTAGGTACCCAAGCATAAACCACTATCTTCCATCCTAAGATTATATATAAGGGCGGCAAATAACAAAGTGTGGCTACAGTATAAAATGTCCTTAACCAATTGAGAGAAATTCTTCCCCCAATGATAATCAGCCACAAGTAAGTCCAATCTAATAGGCCAAGCAAGTAAAGAACGGTCTTAACAATTAAAATTGTCTCATATCGAAGTCAAGCCTAGTTCAACCTAACTGAATCAAGATTGTGTCTCACAGTTTCCAAATTTTGTACCAAAAAACTAGTGTAGAACATTTATACCTCCAAAATTTGGACATGAAAATCGAACAAGGTGGTACAAAAGCATAAGCAGCAATATTTATGCACATAAATATTCTCAACAAAACAGATCATTGATTTGCAAAGGGCTAATGAACTCCAAATCAAAAAACACTTACTCTGCCCACAAATATGGACAGAGCAGAACCTTGCAGGTTCAAAACACACTATTCCACTGGATGTGTGTAAGTTGTAATTAAAAATTAAAAATTAAATATTAACAAAGATTTTGTCTTATTCATTCCTACGATTTCAAAATGGGCATAACATACCTACAGTTTTTTATTTATTTATTTATTTTATTTACAAGATAGAAATTCTATTTTAGAATTATCTAAGTGTATATGTATGTGAATCTCTCTCCTAGAAACTTGATCCCCGGCCTTTACCCCCACACCTTACAAGCATTTATACTTGTGGAGTGACTATCACACCAATGGTGTGCGGTAGTTATACATACAATTTTTTAGTTGCAGTAGGTTAGGTTCTGCAACTAAATTCAAACACACTGTTGCATGGAAAATTATTAGGTACTCCCAGAGTACCATAAATGCGTAGTCCCCCTCTTACATGAATGGTGAGTCCTACTATGAAGTTAATTAGTGAGACCCATCATTCATGTGAGAGGAGAAAGTACGCATTTATGGTATACAGGAAGTTCAGAATAATTTCCCCTGTTGCATTCACTAATAAAATACAAACTGTGTTATCTTTTCCTGTTTCAATTAAAATTCAATTTAGCAATGTGTTTGAATTTAATTAGGGAAAACCCAAGATTTGCCTTTCAGAATTTCTCTCCTTCCCTCTCTTAGTTTGAATTCAACTATGCGTTTAAATTCAATTCAGCTATAAGTTTGAATTCAAAACTTACTTATCAACAACAATTAAAATTAAAATCATAATAACTTCAAAGATAACAAAAACGAAAACCTAAAAACCCAAATCAGAAAAACTGTACATCCATCATTCTCCAAAAGAAAAAAACCCTAATTTCAATATACACGTAAACTACCATTGATTGCTCGTATCATAAATTTATTTGAAATTAATCCAAGTGAGCCCAAATCAACTAAAGACTAAAACTATTACAAAGCGAATTAGAGCTCACAGACCAACCTGGCAATCCTTTGGTGCCCCGAGCTTCCCTGACCCGGAGGCACTGGTATTTGAGGAAGAGATAGAAACAGGCAAAGATTGGCACCAAACCCTAACAATCTTATTCCTCGCTCTCCAACCACCAGTTTTGAATTCAGCCCTAGCCAGAAGCTTCACGTTGAAATAGAGCGTGCCACGTGTCCTGTCCGCGTTGATGTCGCCGAGCGCCCTTCTTTCCACGTAGGCGTCTCTGGCGGCGAAGGAAGCGTCGACGAAGGTTTGGTTCCGCTTGGACTGTTTGAAGGGAGGGATTCGGGTCTCGGCGACGAACTCGGTCCTGCAGAAGAGCATGGAGTCAACGGCGTCGTAGTAGATGGAGAGCTTCTTGTTAGGGTTGTAGGCGGAGAACCGGGCGTTCCAGTTGCCGGAGACGGAGGTGTTGGAGGTGGAGAAGTTGGTGAGGGAGAGCGAGTCGATTCGGAACTCAGGGAGGCGAGGGCGGAGGACGAGCCAGAGGATGAAGATGATCACGCCCATGGATATGAAGACGACGATCATCGCTATGAGGAAGGTGCGCACGAAGGCGCGTGACGACGACGCGCGGTAGGGCTGGTTGTTGTACGGCGGCGCGTAGGGTTGGTTCGGGTAGTAAGGCGCGTTGTAAGGGTAAGCGGCGCCGGTTTGCGGCGGAGGGTAACCGTTTGCGGGTGGGTAGCCCACCGCCGGCGCTGGTCTCGAAGGGTTTTGCATGGTGGTGAGTGAGAGAGTGAAGCTTAGAATATTTTGGATTTCAAGCAGAGTATAATAAATAATAAAAGAGGTTTTTGATGTTTTTGTTTATTTTTTATTTTTTGTTTTTTGCTTTTTGTTTTTTTTTTGGATTTCGAAGTCGGGAGAAGAAGAAGTTTTGGAATTTGATGAGGTGTTGGGGTTCTTTTCCCGTGCGGTCAAGTATTGTTGACCGACTTTTCTGACTGTTGCCTATTTGTCCGTCTATTACGTCGTACATTCTATTTTGACAAATAGCATTGACAACACTATTTACTTATTATTATTTTTGAATAATAAAATAAAATTTATTGAGGATCAAAATATAAAATTGCTGAGGGATGGTGGTTTTTTTTTTTAAAAAAAAAAAATCTAAGGAGATAATGGATTTTAGATTTGTGGGGCCTGAGGTTTGGAATCCTGGCCCACTTCACACTAAGGGCCCAAAACCCAAGTCGAGGAACCTTATTGTCTAAGAGGTATGATGAGAACCCCTTAATGGCCCAAGAATGTAGCCGAGGATAACCTCACGCTCAACGCCTCACGAAATGCTTGAAGGAAAGGACAAAATCAGTACAAAAGCAGTACAAGCAAGAAAGCTGCCAAAACCCTAACGTGGAGCCCAGCACTTGACAAGCCCGTATCCCATACCATGCTATCCAGTTTTTCCCAACCACTCTGACGTGAGGATTGATAAGACGAGTAACCACCCCAAAAAAGGAGAAACTGACACGTAGATGAGAAAAGGGAAATGAATACTAGTATAAAAGGGAAAAGAGGGCTAGAGAAAAAAGGGGGAGAAAAGAGGAAGGCTGGTGAGAAGGTAATGTTCCTCGGACTAAGTCCGAGGAGCCAAACCTCTTAAACCAAACCAAGGTAAGGCGCAACTATGCAGTCCAAGCATACCTTTGTATGATTTCTCATCAAATCGGGACCAAACCCCTGCCCAGCGCCCAAGGGCATGCCTTTCTAAACCCATTCTCTACAAATCATATTGTTTGGGCCCTTTATATACGAGCCCAAGGTTATTCCCGGACCGTTAAAAATCGTGTCCCTACAAGATTTATTTTGTTTTTATTTTTTTATTTTAGAGTTAGATTTATCCTTAGAGAGTTATATATCATCACTGATAAAATGTCATAAATCTTAAATTTTATCATGTGGGTTGAGATTTGCGATTTTGGGAGTGGGTGTGTGCTATAGTAATAGAAAAGTTCTATTTTGATAATGTTTTTATGACAAATTTTAATTTTTCAAGTTTTAACGTGTTTTTAATATGAATATATCACTGAAATTATTTATTTATCTATCAATAACAATTCGTAACAACTTGTCATTTAGGATTTATTGTGAAAGTGTTATAAAAATACTGTAGACACATCATTTCTCATATATTGTTATATAAAAATTAAGTTCAATAAGTAATGCTTATATCAAGTGGCTACTTTATTTTTGCGACAAATGGTTGATTACATTGTCATCCATAATCTGAAGTATACAATTTATAGATGATGATGTGTAAAATCAGTAGACCATATACTCCAAATTTCAACGGTGAGTCGATGACTTGAAAATGAAAAAAATGTGATTATTGAAGATGATTGGGTGAACCAGCCAAGGGCCCTCCGATGGTTAAGTTAGATTTCTCTCTAGGTTTCAAGTATAGTAAGTGGGTGAATAAAAATGCATACCTTTAGTTTGGCGAAGTTGGATCCTTTTTTATAGAGAGTTTGGAGTGGGTCTACTTGTTAGGAGTCACTAATGTCATGAGAGATATGTGGACTGTGGGGAGAGTGGAGCGAATTTCAAGGAATTCACCCGACGTCTTAGAATAGTAGATTGTAGTGTAACTATTCTCACTTTGTAGAAAACACCTTAAAATCTATTAATTGTTTGTTGGTCGTCTACACACTCTTGTGGTGTAGACTGGTCTTCTTTAGACAACTTCATTTATTGGCGTGGAACACTGTTCTCCTCTTTTCCTTTTGAAGACCATCTTGAATGTGATATTTCTTGGATGATCCTTATGGGCGAATCATACTTTTATGAATTACCCATCAATATATATATACACAATATAAAACTGAAATAACGGACTCTTAATATTGTGCCAAATAAAGCTTTTAAGACCTCACAATTGTACATCTTATTATTTTAAGATTATAATTTTTATTCAATTAAAATTCTATGCTATATTCATACTCTCCATTAAAATATTATCAAGTCATATTTTCTTTAAATGGTAGAAGATTATAGTTTAAGATACAAATTCAATCATAATAAATAACTATGTCTTCTAAAAAAATAAATAAATGTGTAATGCTAAAATATATAGTTTCATACATAGTTGTCAGTATTATACAATATGTGATAAGTATCGTGTAAAAAAAATTTGTATAGTAAAGGCATATTGAAAATGCTCATAAATTTGTATAAAAAAAAAGGAAATACTCATAAATTATATGATACAAACATGCGTATTGTACAATACATACAAACACATATATATGGGTTTAAAATGAGTTTTTTTTTGTTAGGATTTGTGTTTTTATTAAAGTCCAACAAGTTGTTAGACTTGTTTCTAATAAAAAGTTATTAGGCTACTTGTTTGAGCCCAATAAATTTTTTTTCTCCTACAATTGGACTACATATTTAATAATTCACTTTCATATTTACAACTTTTTTTTATAACATGAATAAGGTATTAAATGATAATATAATTATTTTTTATTTTTGTTTTTATTGTTAGAAGTCTAAGAAGTTAGAATGCCAAAAAAGAAATATAAATAAAAAAACTAGTAAAATAAAAGACGAAAAAGAGATATAAATGTTGATGAAGAAAACGTCAATGAAAAAATAATTTTGCAAGATAATAAATAATAACATTGATTTAGATGGAGTTGATTGATAAATGTGATGAAAATAAACTATTTCGCATATATGTCAAGTATTATCACTTTGGGTTTAATAAATTTGAATATTTATGTCATAAACATACATTAATTTGATTTATTATTTTTGACCAGATAATTTGATTTATTTAGTTAGTTTTGTTAAATACTATTACATAAGTGATTATTAAATTTGTCATTATTTGGATATATTTCGATTTTATAATGAATATGTATGTGTATTTATAAATTTTATTATATATTCGTTTATCTTATGATATAGGATATGATATAAAAAAAAAAAAATTGATTTACAATATCGTTCACATTTTGACAACTATGATTCCATTTATAACTATGATTAGACTCTGCTATTATTATTATTATTTTAAAGATTAATAATTTTCAACCTGTAAAGTAATCATATATATACAAAAGTGAAGCAAATTTTACATATTTATTGTAATAAGTGAATAGGATATATATAAATATATTAATAAGTAATAAAAAAAAAGTGGACTAGTTTTGTAGGCAATGTTGTTTTGTAGGCAATATTTTAGTGAGAGTTAAATAAATATTTTTACCTGATTGTCCCTAAGTTTTGCCTAGAGTATAGGGATATTTTTGAACCAACAAAATTTCATCTCAAATAGAGTAAGCCCTTTAAAATTTAAATAGTAGTATAGATAACTATTGAAAACTATCATTGTAGGGATAAAGGGCCCAAGAGTATATATTGGGTCGTGGGCCTTGTTCGAGGACGCTTAGTAGTCCGAGGACAGATAAACGATAGTGAAGACGTAAGAATTAGAACTCCATAGGCAAGATATGACTGAGAAGGTTGGGGAAGGTGGGCCAAGGAGAAATGCCTCCTCGGCTAAGCAGAGTAGAGGTCAAAAGGTGTGGTTTGTCATCTAGAGTAACGTTCTGGGATATCCTATTGATAAGAATACACATCATTAAAGCACAGGATAAAGGGAAGTTATGAAATATCTAAGAGAAATCTGCTACTACCACATTAAATGTTTTGCAACTAATTCTCTGGCCGTATTAATGTGGCAGTGATACCTGAACAGTAATTTTCAGCCTTATAGCTACTCCCAAATACTTCAGGAAGGTGCTTATGGGACAAAGATCAACATCAGCGACCTAATCTACACGTGGAGGGTCAAAATAAAAGAAAGAAGATAGTATAAAATAGGAAGAAGACCATGAGGGAAAGGGATAGGAGAAGTAAGAGAAAAATATTGTAGGAACAAGAACTGGACTTGTAACCAAATTCAAAAGAGATATATACAAGAATTGATCTCTTCGGATTGTACCGATGACAATTTTCTTTGGATAAAACCAATCTACCTTTACTTTTGTGTCATCTGGATCTACTATAATTGTTATCCAATTCATTAGAGCCTAGTTTTCTAACTCATTCTCTACAAATTCATTGTATTGGGTTCTTTGAGTCTAGATCCTATTACCTTTTGGATTTAGGAACCAAATTGTGACCTTACAATCATAATTATCAATTGACTCCTCATGTTTAGTCATGTAAGTTTTTTAGGCTCCACAATTTTACATTTCATTATTTTTAAGATTAATTTTTTTAATGAATATAAATTCTATGCTATATTGACACTCTCCATTAAAATCTTGATATGCCATATTTTTCTCCTAATGGTAGAAAGGCAAAACTTAGGTACTGTACTTAGGTTTCCTTAGGTTCCCCTCTTAAAATTTTGCCATGTGAATTTTTTTCTTATGAGATAGAAGTATATTTTTTAATTAAGTAGTCACATAGCTGAATCTTAAGAGAGAAACCTAAGGAACAGCACCTAAGGTACTATACCTATGTTTTGTCCATAGTAGAATATGTAGTTTCGAATACAAACACAATCATAATTGTAGGGTCACAGTTTGAGACCCAAACCCAAAATGTATGGAATCTTGGTCTAATGAGCCAAATACAATGAATTTGTAGAGAATGAGTCAAAAAACTAGATCCTAATGAATTGGACAATGGCTAGTATTGAATTGCATGGCGTTCAAACCCGAACTAAGGATGCTAATGCGAACTAAGGATGCTGATACCAATAAACTTCCAGTCCGAGGAGGTTAAGTCTGGATATAATGTTCACTCAGAATGATTTAGATTGCTTTTCTCTTTTTTCTCTTTCCTTTGGATCCTTTTCTCATGGAGGGTCTTTCACATTATATAGCTGCTCTTGGATCATCTGAATCCCTACTTGAGTATCCGTCCCATCAGACACCCCTTTCAACCTTCTGTGAGTTGTGGTAGCCAAGGCAGCACTGTTCAGAGGTCTTCTCCACATAAATGTGGCTAGAAAAGTAGCTGCAATGCATTTAATGCGGTGGTAGCAGCTTTTCTTTAGATATTTTGAGTTTCCTTCCTTCTCGTGTGTTCACAGGGCACATTTAGTACATACTTGGACTAGATTTCGTATCTGAGGAGGTATTCCTCCTCGGATATCCTTTCATTCATCCCCCACTTATGAGATTTTAATTAGGAACCCCTTAGTAGTTATTCGTTCCTCCTCGGACTTGTCTATGTCCTCGGACAAGGCCCAAGGCTCAATACACTATTTTGGACCTTAGTCCCTACAATAATAAATAAAAGTTCATATGAGATGGAAATATATTTTTTAATTAAGTAGCCATATGGTTGACTCTTAAGAGGGAAACTTAAGGATGAATACCTAAGGTACTGTATCTAAGTTTTGTCCATGGTAGAATCTGTAATTTTAAATAAAAACACAATCATAATAAATAAATTAACGTGTGATGGTAGAATATATAGTTCCATATGCAAATATAATTATAATAAATAACTAATGATAAATTTTATTTTTAATTATAATAATAATAAATTTTAATTTTATTATAATAAACTTTCACTCTACTTACTATCCTTAAGTCAGGTAGCTTAATATATGATATAATATGTGATGATGCACGAAAATCAGTAGGTTGAAATACTTTGGATTATGATGATGGCTGTGAATCCTGAAAAGAAAGAAAGAATTATTAAAGGTGACCGGTGTGACCCGGCTAAGGACTTTCTGATGATTAAGTCAGTTTTCTCTCTAGGACACAAGGATGAAAAATAATGAATGATTCTAACTTACCTTGGGAGAATGAAATTTATTCCTTTTATAGAGAGTTAGACATGGGTCTACTTGTTTGGACCCATCACCATCATGGGTAATGTTGGCAGTTGACAAAAAAAAAGGGTTACATGGAGTGTCATATGTGGAATTTCTTTCACGTATCATGCAACGTGTTGTATTTTGCTCATGTGAGTCTAATAGAGGATTTTCTACAAAACTTACCAAGTATGATTCATTCGTCTATGTACATGTCGTTTGTAGATATACTCATCTATGGAGAGTTCCCTTTATTGCATGACTTGGTCGTTCATGTACGTGTCTTTATGTCTTCTCGTTCTTGGACAAGCTGATATAATTTTCTCTTGTGTTTTGGACGGCGACACAAGGACGAGTAACACTTATATTTATCCCCCATCAATATGTATTATGGTGGGTTTTTTTTTTTTAGAATGTGTGTGTGTGTATATATATATATATATGTTTTTTTTAATTCAAAACTCTTTTTTTTTGGATGTGATTTAATTCAAAACTTACTTGTAAATAAAAAGGAAAATCTCCTTTTTAGTTTTTACTCACTACACCATTCAAAATATAATACCAATTAATTAAAATTAAAAGGCATTCAAAAAATAAAATCAAAACAACTTCAAAGATAACAAAAGCCGAAACCTCAAACCCAATTCCGAAAACTGTACACCCATTATTCTTGAAAAAAAAAAAAAAAAAAATCCTAATTTCAACCTATGCGTAAATTAACAGTAAACTAGCAAACCTTCTTCATCCTATTTAGTTAAGAAGAGACGTCGCAGTCCCTGGGTTTCACCAGCTTCCCTGACTCGGAGGCACTGCTATATGACAGAGAGAGAGAAACAACCAAACCTTCGCACCAAACTGTGATATAGTCACTCCCTATATCTACAACTTGTCCACTTCCAGTAGCCATGAATTTAAACCCAGTAACAAGCATCACATTGAAAGCGATTGAGCCAGGTGTGCCGTCCACGTTAATGTCACGGAATGCCCCTCTGTCCACGTAATCGTCTCTGCTGGCGAACGCAGCATCGATAAACGTCCGGTTACGCGCGAACTGGTTGAAGCCTGGGATTCGGGTCTCGGAAGTGAACTCGGGTGCGTGGAAGAGGTGCGAGGTCTTGGGGTCGTACAAGAGCGAGGACTGAGCGACGTCGTAGGAGATGGAAAACTTCTTGTTGGGGTTATAGACAGAGAAACGGACGTTCCAGTTACCGGTGACGGAGGCGTTGGAGTCGAAGTAGGAGAAGTTAGAGACGGAGACTGAGTCGACTCGGAACTCGGGTAAGTTAGGGAAGCTGTCGTACCAGACGACTCCCCAGGTGACGCAGCAGGCTACGACCATGAACAGGAGAAAATAGGCGAACCATCTGCAACGGGTTGACATTGCTTGGAATTAGATTATATTTTGGATTTTCAAGCCGAGTATTAAAATTATTATCAGAGTTAAGAGGGTTTTGGTTTTGAGGCTTTATATAGAGTGCCACCGACTTTCGAATTCTTGTTACTCTTGTTGATTTTCCGCGTATTTCAACTGTCTTCTATTTCTTTGTAAATTCTGTATTCACAATCACAACACGTTCCTTATCTTATTAATTAATTATTACTATATTATTATTTATTAGGATTATTTAGTTTAGCTAAAAGTCTATTACTTTAGCCTCAAGAAATTAAAAATTCTACTCAAACTAAAGTTTTATTTATCTTATATTATATTAATTGTTACCGTAACTTGATTTAGGTAAAAGTAAAACTCTATTTTCTAAGTTTTTAAAACTCTATTAACAAAGAGTTCAAAGGATTTGAAACAAAATCTTTTATTTTTATTACTTTACTTACTATTCCCTACCCCAAGTGTTTTAATATATGCATGTATTAATTATAGTAATTAATTTAGATATTCACACTAATTATTATTATAGTTTTTTTTTTTTTTTGAGAAGAAAATCCGCGCAAACTTTTAATAAAGAAAACTCTTAAGAAATTACATCAATATGAACTAAAAAAGAAATATCTGGTGTGACAACTTCCATCCACACCAAGAGAGGGTAAGAATTCTTCAATTGTCTAGCTAAAACATGAGCAACCCCATTTACCTACCGCCTAACATGAGAGAAAGAACATGTTTGTAGCAAAACCATTATAGACTTACAATCTTTTATTATGTGTCCAAAACTAGAGCGATCAGAAGCATCTTCAGTTAAAGCCTTGAACACAATTTCTGAATCACCTTCAATAATGCATTGCTGGAATCCCAACTCCACTACCAACATAACTGCCCTCCTTGCTGCCATGGCCTTAATCACTTCCACCTCTCCCAATGGCATACCAATCTTTTCTACTAGGGATGCCATTACCTCCCCCTTTTCATTTCGAACCACAACTCCTAACCCGGCTTCATCTAGCTCAGTAAAGACGACGCCATCATAATTTATTTTATAAGTATTTGTCGGTGGTGAATGCTATTTCTGGATTGCTGGTTTCTGTTTTTGTAAACTTTCAGCCTTCTTCACCTAGAATTTTGCTAATATGCAGCTTCAAACAACTTATAAGGTGATAGACAAGGTTCTTTGAAATGGCTTTTGTTCCTCCTGCACCGAATGAACCATGCCAAAACCGAGAATTGCTCCACACTTTTTCCTTCGTGTCTAACTCTGTAGATCAGGTCTATGACAGAGCAAGGACGGTGGTAGAGGTTTCACAGCCCATTAAACTTAGAACCAACTGATATGTATTTTCTCACACTCCCATAAAGCGTGGATCGTTGTCTCTTCTGACTTACCACAGGCGGTGCATAATGGAAAGGCCACAACTTTCCTATGATACAAAATTTTCATCATTGGTAGTGAATCAGTGCATGCTCACCAACAGAAGATCCATATTTTGTTTGGAATATTTAACTTCCAAAAACTTCTCTGAGTTGCCTGATCTAAACCCGATGCTGCCTCTCTTCTTTCTATTTCTTCAAGTACCTGATACCCTGTTTTCATCTAGTAGTTTCCATCCTTGCAATGTTTGACATAGTGGTATGGCTTTTATACGTTGGGCCAGCCAAGGGGAAATTAACTGATCTATTAGCTGCCTATTCCACTCCCTTGTCTCTACATCAATGAGGCTAGACATTGTGCTATCATCTACAAACTCCTGGTTTTGAGCTGCTGCCTTCAAAGGAAACTCTCCTGAAATCCATTTGTCATGAAATACACAGACTCTGCTTCCATTCCCAATCCTCCAAAGCATCCCTTCTTGCACCACCGGTCTTGCTTTGAGAATACTTCACCATGCATAGGATCCTTTAGAACTGTTTGCGTCAAAAACAGAACCTGATGGGAAATATTTTGTGCTAAACACCTTATAGAACAATGATGTCTTGTCGGTTAGCAACCTCCATACTTGTTTTGCCAACATAGCTTTGTTAAACTTAGCCAAATCTTTGAAACCCATACCTCCATCAGATTTTGGCTTACATAATGTTTCCTAGTTTTTCCAATGGATTCTCCTTTGACCACCACGCTCTCCCCACCAAAACTTTTGTATTAGCATCTCAATATCATTACAAAGTCCCACCGGTAACATGAAACAACTCATTGCAAAATTTGGGATAGCTTGGACCACACCTCTCTACCTGCTTGTGACAAAAGTTTTTCCTTCCAACATTGTAATTTTGTCCACACTCTTTCTTTGATGTAATTTAGGCTTGCCTTTTTTTTCCTCCCCACAACTGCTAGCAAACCAAGGTATTTTTCATATTCCTTGATCTCCGGTACTCCAAGGAAATTTAAAATCTCCCTTTTCTTCTCTTTGACTATAGCTTTGCTGAAAAATAATGTAGTCTTGGTTCGGTTGATTTGTTGCCCCGATGCTTGCTCATACTTGTATAGGATGTGTTGAATGACTTGTAAATCCTCCATTCTTGCCTGGCAAAATAGCAAACTGTCATCTGCAAAGAATACGTGAGTAATCCGAGCTCCATTCTTGCATAATGAGTAGCCTCTTATTAAGTTTTCCCTTGCTGCCTGTTGAAGCATTCTATTCAATCCTTTAGAACACAAAAAAAAAAGAAAAAAAAAAAAGAAAAAAGAAAAAAAAGAAGAGAGATATGGGGAGAGTGGATCTCCTTGTCTAATTCCCTGTGTAATTATGATAATTTTGATAATAGTTATAAAAAAATTTTGCATAAAATTTTTATTTAATTCATGCACTGCACGAGACGAGCATACTACTAGTCACAAATTAAAAGAACAAAAAATAAGTATAATAAAAGTTACAAATGGCCCGATGGCCTTGATCCATCTCTATTCCCCAAAGTCTCGACTCTCAACTATAAACCAATGAGTCTAGTTGAACAATACTTCAAATTATAAACCCAACAAAAAGAATTGAAGAGACAAATATAATCCCATTTGTGTTATAGATTTTTGGGCTCGATCGTTTTAGGTGAGTAGTCATGTGCCGCATCCACCCAATTAGATTTGTTTAAATGAATCAAGCTTGAAACACACATAGACTAAGAATGGTTATTGGTTGATTAACGTTGTACTTCTAGGTCTATAAAACAAAACCCGAAACCCGAGAGAAATACAGATTATAAAAGGAACCTTAATTTTAGTGATTTAAAATCATTAAAAGTTCAAAATAAAGTCGTAAATTAACATGAGATAAGTGGTAAGACTTCAGGTAATGAGAATAAAATTCGGTGAGATATTGAGATGAGAGTATGATAAATTGATAACTAGGCAAAGGAATGTTTAGTCTTTGTCTTCAGGATTTTCGAAAGAGCCTTTGTAAAGTGAAGTTTCAAAAGAAGACAAATCAGGTTTTCACATGACCATTTGAGACATGATATGCTCATGCACGTGACAATTCCATGAACCAAATGAAGAGATGTTGAATCATAATTTTCCCTCCAAAGCCCAATCTACTGGATCCAAGCTTACCCAATGAAAATACGTAAACTTAGTTTATGAATTTAAAGTTTCAAGGGGGCAAATTATGTCTACTTTTCATATGTGATCATGCTTCTTAATTAAAGAATCAACTTGAATTAGGTGTCACGATCATGGTGTTCATTGAGCTGAATGTAAGACCCAAAAAAAAAAAAGGCTAATGAACTATCTTGCTCTTTCAAAGAGCATGTAGTGTTACTGTGTTAGGATCAATTAATAAATATGTTATGTTTGTGTGAGTTATATAATCAAATACTCATGAGTTGACATAACATATGTATATGAATTGCCAATGTAAATTTTGGCCTCATCTTAGATGAAATTGGGTGAATTTATTTTTTTAATTTTTCTATTACGTCTCTTGCATGTGTATGTGTAGTGTAGTGTAGTGAGCCTTAATTAGGGGTTTCATTCTCCAACTAAACCCATTTAGCCTGCATGGAGCATGTGGCTTACTCATTGGCCCATTATGCATTGATGAAATTAGGTTTGAACCTTGCCTTCAAAGATGACCCATTAACTTCTTTATCTTGCAAATATTGTGGGTTTGGGTATTTTCCACAAAATAACCTATTTTGTGTAAATAAAGGCTCTTATTATGTGACCCAACCTTAAGGAGGGAAAGAGGTTGGGCTCACATAAAGATTAAAATATAGCCATATAGGTCATGAGCCCATTAGGTGTAGTGGGAGTTTATGGGCATGTTGATAAGAAAAACATATATGAATTACAAAGCCCGACATGGGAAATTAGTAAATGTGCTCAATGAGAATCCTATCAAATGTAGAGATACATGGCTTAAAGCCCATACCCTGTAGCGATGAAGTTGGAGTTCATGACTTGGGTTTTGCACATATTTTTAGTCCAATTTTTTGCATTATGATGATATGGCCTCCAATGGATATAAAAAAACGAAGGAAGAGCTGCCACGTGGTTCTAGTCTTTGCTAGGAAAGTAAGGTTTCTTTTCTTTTTCTTTTTTTCTTTTTTTGGATGGAAAAGAAGATTTTATTGAACTAAGAAACAAAAAGCAAACAAAGGCTAGCTTAGTCTTTCCTTCCTAATTACAGAAGCAAAACAAAGAGGACAACTACCCCAATAAAAAGAACAAAAAAAATTACAAGTTAAAGACCACTTAGCTAGGGAGTGAGTTGACATATTAGCTAGCCTAGGAACCCAAAAGGTAGACACATTAGAATAAGTTACAAGAGGAGACTTCATGTCCACTAAGATTGAAGCAATTCTCCAAGGCGAGGGCAAAATCAGCTCATGAATAGCATCATGACAAATCTTAGAATTTGTCTCAATAATAACATTCTTAGCCTCCAACTTTGCAGCCAAAGAGAGAGCCCATCTCACAGCTTCAGCCTCTGCCTGGAGAGGGAAGATTGTTTTTGCTTTTTGAGAGAAAGTAAAAACCAAATCCCCTCTCCAGTCTCTAGCCATCAAGGCTAAGGATGAATAATTTGGACCAATAGCTTCATCAACATTAATCTTAATAGATAGACGTCTTGGAGGGGACCAAGTCTGCAAAGGATGATTGATATTTACTGATGAAGTAGCAACCGGTCTAGAGATTTTAAATTCCATAAATAACTTCCAAACTCTAGCTATTAGTTCATCACATCTCAAGGGAAGGTCTTCAAATATCACTTGGTTTCTCAGCTTCCAAATTCCATCACAAAGAATGGCTCCAAATAACTAGAGATTATTCTTTTAACTAAGCTAGTTGGTAAATGGGGGTGAACACAAAATTTGAATGAAATCCAATTCTGAAGAGAATCCAAAAGAATCCATTCTCAGCCCTTATTTACTATTGAACCACACTGCCTTAGCTACTGGACAAAGAGCAAAAAGATGAAGGGAGGTTTTTGTTTCCAACCTACAGAAAGGACAATAAACATTACCAATATCAACAAACCTGCTTAGCTTATCTTTGGTGGGCAAGCAACCTGCAACAATCCTCCAAAGCATCATTTTGTGCCTCTCATGGAGTTTAGCTTTTCAAATACAATTCCAAAAGGGGTCAATATTATGTTGCATAGATTCCCTGTAGCTCCAATAAGTTGACTTAACTAACAATTCCCTAAAGCTTGTGTAAGTCCATGCCCACTGATCTTTGTTATTGGTTGGAAAAATAGGAATTTTTAAAATAAGATCAACTGTGGAGTTTTCAAACCACCAATTTAATTTATGAACATCCCAACTAGAAAAATCAGAATTAAAAAGCTGAGAAACTAAAAGAATACCATTCGGGTCAACTCCATTCTTTGGGGTAGGAATGAACCCTTGAAGATCTGATACCCAAGGATCCTCCCAAATCCTTATGGAATTACCATCCCCCACCAACATGCAAGCTGCCTTAGAGGGCCATTCTTCATCTGTATTCTCAGCCTAGCAATCTACAGCTCTCAGCTATCCCAATTTTGAAAATCTGGTTCAGGATCCGGATGCTAAAGAGGTGGCCAAGTTATTTACATTGATAGCCTTTATCAAGTTTGGGAGAAAAGAAAACCTTCTTCTTTTGTTGCTACTATTGCTTCTGTCATGCCCCAAACAAAACCAAATTAAAAGGGCTAAGCACACGACAATAGCCACGCACTTACAAGGTTTCTCACCTAACAAGCATGCAAGGCCTTCAAAGAGCAATAACAAGCCCCAACAATTATCATATTAAATCAAATCCAATTAAGCACAAAAGTCCAAAATATAATAATAATCTCCAACATCACTAAAAAGAGCCTATATCTCATATGACTAAGAGTCTAAACAAAAGATAGATTTTAAACATAAAAATCCAAATTTTATTCCAACAATTCCTAAACTTCACTCATACGCACATCCTAACGGAAGCCTATACACATGCTACTCTTCAGGATCATAATTTGAAAGGGAAAGAGAGGGAGTGAGTTGACAACTCATCAATAAGTAACCAAATCCTAATTAATTGAAAACAAGCATATAGATTGACAAAATAATACATTGTTCATAAGATCAAATATTTCACATATATATCAAAAGTTATAATATACAATGGGTTTCAAAAACATAAGAATGGACTTAAAATAGTTTAAATACTCAAACATATTTATATTCTTAACAATCTTTTATGACTATGGTCATGCTATATTCCTATGACTAGGCATCAAATTCTGAAGAAACTAGTTTCATGCTAATGTATATCCCCCGTTAACTGGGTCCAACAACACGATAGGCTCATGATGCCCTAGATGAAATTAGTTTATGTTCCAATGAATAACTCTAATTGGTTGGATATTAGATATTAAAGCACAATCAAATTGTCCAAAATCATATATATTAAATCATAATTCAAATAAATATACATCTCATTCAAATACACATATAAAATCAAATATATTTATGATGATTATTTATTTATTTTTAACTTTAAATCAATGTAGCTAAAACAATTAAAATAAAATTATAACAATTGTAAATATAGTAGTAAAAGCAAAAATATAACTAATTAGAATAAATGTTACTTATAACCTCAACTAGCACATCATAATATGCACTTCCCCCTAACCATTCCTCTAAAATATTTAGATATCACCTTAAACAATTTTTAGATACTATTTACTGAACAATAAGATAATTAAGGAAAATCTTGTAATAGTACGCGACCCAGAAAAGAAGCTTTTAAATATCCATATTTAGTAAAACCCATTTATAAATATTTTTCCTTTACTTTTCTGTCACATTTAGTTCCTAAATTTAAAGCATATGAATAAACATAAGGTCAGACAAAATCCTTAGTCCTATACAATATAAGACTCATGCTAGAAAAGACAAGGCATCACTTGTAAAAAAGAGATCTGGACCCATTTCATGTATTTTAAAACAACACCATTCCCTTTTTTTTTTTTTTTTTTTTCCTTCGGGTATTACAGCTTGGCTCAGTTTGTGTTTCAACTCTCTTGATCTTGACCATGGTTTTAAAAACCAAATCGGGGACAAAATTGAATTTGCCTCCAGTTCCTGGTTTAACCCGATGTTGACTGGTTATTGGGGTTTTTTTTTGGACCGAACTAGTGGTCAATCCCTGGTTCAACCGTCCAGTCTAGTTTTTAAAACCATGGTCTTGACACTTTGAGATCCTTTTTAATGTGTTTTCAAAATGATGTGATAGAGTAGCTAATGCACTAGCGATAGAAGCCTATAATTGATATGAATAGAAGTTTCGTTGGAGGAAAAGCCCCTTTTTATTATAAAAGATACTCCCAAGAAGATTTTTCTCACAATCAGCAAGGACATAATACTATCTCTTTTGTTTTTAAAAAAACTTTTATCCTATATATGTCAACTACAAGATGTTTAATTACATGATTTTTTTATAGTTTGTTTGAATAGAGGAAGAGAAGAGGAGAATATATAGAGCGAATGAGAGGGGTATAATTCCTTATTTGATTTTCCTATTCATTTTAACCCAATACTTGCTAACATGCCCTATTAGCAAACAAACAAAAAAGCTAACACAAGTAGAGATGGCAATTTTATCCCACCCCACTTAACCCACCCCTCCCTGCTTCGCCCTACGCGGGTTTTCCCTGCCTCGCAAAGGTGGTGGAGCGGGGATGGGGCAAAATTTTAACCCCGTACCATGGGGCGGGGCGGAGATAGATTTAGACTTTTTAGACCCACCTCGCCCTGTCCCGCCCCGCCCCGCGTTGCTAAGGGTTATAATTGTAAATTTTTCATATCCTAAAACCCTACTATTTAAACAAACATATCATTATTAGCTTATTTTATTCTATCCAATGTGGTTCATTGCCTTTATTTTGTTATGTGTTATACTATGAGATTTTTTTTTTTTTTTGGTGATTTGTTAAACGCTTGGATATATTATTCAATTTTTTTCTAAAAAATGAATTTATTTGATGGGATAAATTTAGTTATAATTTCAAGTATATTTTTATTAATGAAATAGGTTTCATTAAAAAAATTATATTAGTTGTAGGGAAAATTAACAAAAAGTAGAGTTTTAAGGGGCCCCAAGGGACGGGGATAGGGTGAGAAAGTTTTCCCTGTCATGCTGGGTGGGGCGGGGATGGGATAAGATAAAATCAAGCGGGGTGGGGACGAAGACCCCATACTTCAGCCCCGCCCCGCCCCACCCCACCCCACCCCACCCCATTACCATCCCTAAATACAAGTCCTTATGCCCATGAGACGACCGGTTAGAACTGGGGAATTGAACCCATAATTTTTTCTTTAAATAAAATCAAGAATCCACTAATAATTTCATTAACTTGTTATCATTTCTCCTTTACCTAAATGCAATTAAAAGTAAAAATGCCTGATTTTATAGAATTGGTGGTGGCCGCAAGAAAAGATCAAATGCGCCACCGGCCCAATGTTTCAGACAATGGATAATAAAATACATGTTAACCTTTACCACCAGGAAAATCTGCAAGCATGGAAATCATAGAATAATAATGTCATGTCACTGATTTCTTCTTCTTCTTTTTTCTTAATTTAAAAAAAAAAAATTGAAATGTCATTGATTTCTAGTCCACAATAGTTGTCTAAGTTGATGATACAGAAGTTGGATGCCTCAGTTACAAGGAAAAAATAATAATAATAATTATCATATGGATCTAATGCCTCAAAGTAGATATGATGTGGGATTGCGGAAACATTAAGAAACAGAACACGTCTACTTCTAGAAAATAAAAAACAAAACACGTTTGCTTATTAAAATAACCTCGAATCAATAAGGGTTTCTTGAATCTACAAGGAAAAAGTGATATAGAATTCACCAGAAAAAACTTTCTCAAACTTAGAGGCAAACTTAGAGGCCTATTTAAGGGGCTCTATAAAACTTGACAGACAAGAAAATATATTCTAAAATAAGTCCTAATTAATACCTAACTATAATAAAAATCAAATGTGACACCTAAAGACATTAAATGCACCTAAAAATAAGGAAATAATAATCCTAAAGCTAAACCTAAAATAACAAAAACTACAAATTAAATAGTAGCTTCTGTCTTACATTAGTCCACTCCACTTGAAGCAAACTTGTTCTCGAGTTCATCTTTGAGATCTGAAATCATCCATGCCAAGCAAAAAAGAATTGGAATACTTAGCCTCTTGATCTTCTTTCCATACTTGAAACTCCTCAATGGAATAAAAAAATCAGCTTGAATTTCTTTTTTCTTGGTTTTTATGCAATTGTAGAGATTTACCAAATAAGAATTGGCAATTGAATCAAATCTATCAACCCCAATAAAATTAATAAACTTTGGTGTATCACTTACCAAAAAATAAAAGGATCTTGAGATTGAAAACCATATGATTTGATTTCATTGAGATCCTTGAAAAAATTCTCTTCAATTTCTTCATCAATGGTCTCTACCATCTTGACTTCAAGATCTTTCTTGATAATAGGATCTTCATTAATCTCCTTCACAATCTTGATTTTAGGTTCTTCTTCTATAACAAGGTCTTCATTATTTTCCTCAGAAATCTCTATATTTTATTCTTTGACTTCCATGTAATCTTCAAGAAAAGTATTTTTTTTTTAACATGTAATTCTTTTCTTAATGGTGGAATATATGGTTCTTCAAAATAATTTAAGTGTGAACTTCTTGGCCAATAATCTTATTTTGTATATGACAAAAGTTCATCACAATAGCAAGCTTCTTTTTCATTCTTGGCTATGAGCAAATTTTGTCTTTACCTTGTTGAATTCTATCAAACTGTATTCGTTCCCACTAATGTAAGGCATACTCATTAAATTTATACAAAACAAGTTTAACTTTTCTCTCATCTGGAATATTCTAATAGTCAAATAAATCCCTTAAATCAAATAACCAATCAAGAAAATATTCTTTATATAAATAACCATTAAGATTTGCAATTCTTTTATAAGGCCTATATGAAGTTTGCTTACCAATTGGTTGCCTATGAGTTAAATCTCCACAACAGTTATCCCTATAATTTTCATGCTCCAACGGTGACATCCTAGCAAAGATATTTGTGAGTGCTTATTGTACGTCACTTAATACTTGTTAAGTTTTCTATTAATAGAATTGCTACTGTCTTATAAGTCACTAGACCAGGATAAGTCAAGGCTCTGATATCAATTGATGCCGAATGTGGAAGTGTCAAGAAGTAGAATACGTCTACTTCTAGAAAATAAAAAACAAAACACGTTTGTTTCTAAAAATAATCTCAAATTCACAAGGGTTCCTTGAATACACAAGGAGAAAATGGTCTGAAATCTACCAGAAAATAGAGAAATAAAAAGTTTGAATTTTATTAATTGAATAATTATTATAAAAAAAACATTTACAGACTTGAATGCCTATTTAAGGACTACGTAAAACTTTACTTTTTTTTTTTTTTTGTGTGGAGAAACCAAGGCTCCGTAAAACTTAATTGACAAGAAAATATATTTTAAAATAAGTCATAATTAATACCTAATCAAATTTGACCTAAAAAAAAAAACCTAAAAATAAAAAATAATAACCATAAACTTAAAATAACAAAAATTACAAATTAAATATCAAAATTAATAAATTACAAAAATTAAATAGTAATTTCTGTCCTAAATCAAGACCTTACTTGAAAAATGTCAGAAATGGAAATTTATTTACTTTCCTTCGCAGAAAGAGTACCATGGATAAGATTTTCAATTAGAATTGAAAAGGAAAACCTCACTATATCAGTCTTCAAGTAGCAAATTGAGATTGCATGTGTGGCTCACCTGAAATTATACCAATCATTGTATTTGAAGGAAATCCAACCGTCACATCCTCACACAATTGACCTCCATACGTCGTCACCATTCTCTCTTGATGAATCAAAAAGGCTCTACCTTTACAATTAAATGCACAGCCTGACCATGATTCCTCTATCAGCTTCAACAACGTTTGGGACCCAGTTGTTAACAACTTCAGGTGAATAAGAAAAGCTTGCATGCTTAATTACTCGGGTTTTCGACACAGAAGGTGATGTTACAGATGGTCATGGTGTGTGTGTATATATATATTGAGATTTGCCTTTAAGCTACGCGTTTAAATTCAATTCAACTATATGCTTTTGAATTCAAAACTCATTTATAAAAAAATTAAAAAGCATAACGAAAAGCATATTTTCAAAAATAAAATAAAAAAACTTCAATCAAAGGTAACAAAAGCCAAAACTATACACCCATCATAACTGAAGACTAAAAAACCTTGCAGTTCTTGGGTTCCATCAGCTTCCCTGACATGAAAGCAATGGTGTCTGACAAAGCGAGAGAAACAACCAAATTTTCGCAGTGAACCTTAAGAGTGTCACTCCCCAAAACTTTAACACGTCCATCTATACCAGCCTCGAATTTAAAGTTAGCAGTAAACCTCACATTGAAAGAGATTTTGCTGTTGACGTCAATGTCACGGAATGAACTTGATCTGTAAGCGTCTCTGACTGCGAACGCAACATCGATAAACGTTTCGTTACACGCGGACTGGTTGAAGTCAGGGATTCGGATCTCGGATATGAGCTCGGAATCGAAAACGATGTCGGACTTGGGATTGTACAAGAGCTTGGACTGAACGACGTTGTAGGAGATGGAATACTTTTTGTTGGGGTTGTAGATGGAGAACCGGGCGTTCCATTTGCCGGTGGCGGTGGTGCTGGAGTCGGAGTAAGAGAAGTTGGAGACGGAGAGTGAGTCGACTCGGAACTTGGGGACCTTAGGGCCGCTGACTACCAAGGCGAGGTCCCAGATGAGGAAGCAGATTACGACAATGATGACGAATAAGCTGACGCCGTAAAGGCAACGGGGTATCATTGCTTGGAATTCGATTACGTCGGAATTCAAGCGGAGTGTTATCAGAGTTTAGAGGTGTTTTTCTTGGGCTTTATACAGAGGAGGCCACTGGCTTTCTAATTCTTCTGATTTTTGTTGATTTTCCCCTCATTTCAACTGTCTTCTGTTTTGTCCAAAATTCTATATTCACAACACAGTTAATTTTATTCTTTGGAATAATTTAAAAATTTTTGAGGGATGGGTTCAGATGAGTAAGGTGTCAAACATCTTCAGTATGTTTGACGGCCATCTAGCATTAAAGATCGGTCACAACTCATTTGTAACCGACAAGCCACAACGGTAAGACAGGCAATAAGAGTTGGCCATAAAGAATCTCAGGTATGTTTACTCAGCAACTAAAAATGAACCATAAATAGCCCCCAACTGCTTTACAAATGGAGGCTATTAAAAGCCTTCACTCACTGAGGAGAAAGGTACACATACATTCAAATATATTTGCAGTCATAGGCACTATCATCAGTTTCTTTAAAAATTTCTTATCAGTTTCTTTAAAATTTTCTCATTTTTCTTTGTGTATATGTGTGTTAAAATATTTAATATTCTCCAATATATATATATATATATATATATTACAACTCTCTAACTTAAGCATTGAAGGCCCTCAGCAGGCACCACCTAGTGTTGTTATTTTAGGGTTGTATTTCCTCTTTTGCTTGAATTGCTCAGCAACTGACAACCATTTTTGGTTTCATAAAATTCCTTATCTTATTAATTATTATTTAATTTAGCTAAAAGTCTATTTAGCATCAAGAAATTAAAGACCACTGTGCACCCTTGGTGCGGTGGTCACTCCACAAGTGTGACCATTTTCAATGAAAACAATGAAAACAACATAATACAAAACTACCATTTTCAATGAACAAAATCAAAACTCTTTTGTTTTTTCTCAATACCCAACAGATTGAATAGAAATTTTATTCTGTGAAAGACAATTTTGTGATGAAACTATGGTGCAGAGAAATGGGTATAGTGAATTGTGGAGGAAGAGTTAGGGTTTTAGGAATGTTTCTATTGTCATTTGGTTTACTTAGTACACACAGAGAGAGGGGGGGGGGGGGGGGGCAAACCTAATGCCGCTGGAAGAGAGAGGTGCTGCCAGAAGGAAGGAGAAGAGATTTTGGATTCTAGGGAGATAGTGTTTTACATGGGTCTGCCCTTGTTTAACGAAATAAGCAAAATTATGAATCAAACTAAAAAGATTTGATTTGGGTTTTCTAAAAAAAAAAACTGACGTGTTATTTCCAAAAAAAAAAAAAAAAAAACTCACTGATGTGTTAGTCTAGGTGGCAGTTGATGTGGCACTTTTTTATTTATTTTAAATCTAGGATGTTTGACACATCAAACTTTTCTATCAAAGAGATAATGGTAGGACTAAATTGATACAATATTAAAAAGTTAGGGATTAAATTGACACAATTAAAAAGTTAGGGACTAAATTGAAATATAATGTAAAGGATAGAGACCAAAAATGTAATTTACCCTTTATTTTATTATAATAAACTTGCACTCTACTTACTATCCTTATATTAAGTGGCTTAATATATATACTCTCCTTAGCTTTCATGTTTCAACCAATTAGCTAAATATAGAGATATGCTACGATGAGAGGTTGGAAGTGGTTTGTGGCATGATAAACGAGTTGAGGCCTTGGGGCTACGGAGGATTCTTGGTTGGGATTTATATATAGAGGCTATTTTGATGTGGCCGTGATGGCTTTTGTTGGAGGCCACTTTGGGATTGCAAAACTATGGTCGCAGAAGTTCAATTCTAGCCAAGGGTGGTTAATTGGCTGGTTGAGCATTTGAAGGTATAATATTTTTTTTGGTTTTGAGATTTTTTCTTTTAAAAGTAAAGTTGTTAATTTTCTGTCTATAGGCTTTAATTTCATTTCTAAAAATTTTGTTCTTTGTTATGTGTGTCGCGTATTTTTTATTATGAGATTGAAAAATACATTTTCAAGAAAGAATGAATCCGTTTGAGATAGAGAGGTTCGGTTATGAGATTTTTCATATTTCTGTCTACAAGCTTCAGTTTTTAGATTAAAAAATAATGGTTTTATAGGCATATAAAAGTAGAGTTGTTAATGGGCTAAGAAATCAGAGGAATTGAATAAGAAGAGTTTGCTAATGAAGGGGATGCTTTAGAGGGTTCAAGAATCCATGACTTAAAACTAAAGTGCTATATTAGTGTATATATTTGGTATTGCTTAAGTTTGCTTGTGATTTTTTGAGTTGTTGTTGTTGTTGTTTTTTTTTTTTTTTTTTGAGACTTTAAATTTAATCCAGCTGTGCTTTTGAATTCAAAACTTAAATAAATAAATAAAAAAAATTCCCTTTCACTCCTTGCACCATTTAAATTATATGCTAAAATACAAAACTCACCTCTATGTTTCACCAAAATTCATTTATGTTCTCCAAATTTGCTTTCATACATTTCAAGTTTATTCAATTAAGGTTTTTCTGTCAACTTTTGTTATATGTTGTGGTTAATTTTCCAATTTTTTAAATTTTTCTTCAAAATTTTTAAATTAAAAAATTCAATTAATGATTGAAAAATATTTTCTAATTTTTTTTCCAAAAACTTTTAACAAAATTTGACAGAAATGCCTTAATTGAATCAATATGAAACTTAGAGAACTAAAATGAACAAAAGCAAAGTTAGAAGATTAAAATAAATTCTGAAGAAACTTAGAGGGTAGACTTTGCATTTTAGCTTAAAATATAATACCAATTACTAAATTAAAAAGCATAACAGAAAGAAAATATATTTTCAAAAAATAAAATAAAAACAACTTCAAAGATAACAAAAGCGAAAACCTAAAACCCAATTTCAAAAACTGTACAATATCCTAATTTCAATCTATATGAACTAGGAATGACAATTTTTACCCGATCTGACTCACAAAATAGTAGGGTCAAGTTTGGGTTTTTAAAATAAAACTCGAAGTGGGTTCAAGTCAGGTGTGGGTTTTGCATAATACCCGCCCGAACCCGGACCCAACTCAACTTGTTTAACCTAAAATTACCAAAAAAAACCTATATATATATATATATATATATAAGCTATTCTAACCTAAACTCTCAAACTAATCTAACCCTAAGTCTCAAACTCACTTAGCAGCTGCCCCGCCCCTCACCCCATCCCATTTTGAACTCAACAACCACCCTACCCCCACCCACTTACAATAGTAGCTACCCCACCCCCATCCACTCACACTCACTCTCAAGTCTCACCCTCACTCACTCTCACCACAGGCCCTCAAGCGTTGTCAATAACTCACTGCCTCATCGATTCATAACAAGTTCAGCCCTTAAGCTCTCACCGATCCACCCTCAACTCTTTCAATCCCTCATGCCTCTCATTCCCTCATGCCTCAATTCACTCTCACTCTCTCAATCCGCCACCAATCCACCCCTTAGGCCAATGTGGCAAGCTCTCATTGAACCACCTTCACTCTCACTCTCTCAGTACCCCTTTAGTACTGATTCATAGTTATTTACTGCCAATTTGGGGCCTTCTTCTCACAAATGCTTGTGGCATAGTCAAGTTTCTTGAACGAGTTGGTGAAGGCAAGAAGAGCCAAAAAATATTGTTTTTGTAAATTAGTTTACTTCAAAAGGTTGTTTATGGATGTGCAGTTTCATTGGGTAATGCACTAATGCTTGAATTCTATGTCACTGGATGTGAATTTCATTAGGTCTGGGTTCATTAGGCAGTACTTGATTCTTGTTTATGTTTGATTTTTGCTTAGTTTATATTTGATTTGTTTTGGATTTCATAATTCCGCCATGGGTTAGGGCTTAAAGCTGAAAAAAAAAAAATTGATTTTTTTTTTTTTTTAATTTGGCAAAATGGTTTAGGGCAGGGACTGCGAGGCCCAACAGGGTGGGTTTGGGATTAAAAAAAAAAGTCTGTTTATTAAACGGGCTGGGTTTAGGTAACGAGCCTGTAGGGTGGGTTTGGGCATTAAAAAACCCGCCCTGAACCCAACCCGTTGCCATTCCTATTATAAACTAACAATTAATAATTCCTCCTGTAAGGTTGAGCTTTATCAACTATCTTGTTGGCTTTATTCTGTGTCAAATTTGCTTGTATTTTAGCAATTAGTAACACTGTATTTAGGTGGGAATCATGTAAGGGTAGTGTGTGAGAAAGTGTGAAGAAATGCTCAAGATTGTGCGAAGAAATGCTCAAGCAGGGACTCGCGACTGGATCTCGTGGGTGGCTCATGGCTTGCAAGTCGCCAGAAAGTTGCACACATGCCGAGCATGCCAGAAGCTGAAGAGTCGCGCCAGCTGTTGCACTACAGGACAAAAGTCTCAAGCTGGCTAGGTCGTTAGCTCGCGGCTTGAACTCGCGACTCAACCTAGTCACGAGGTCAAGTCGCCAGAACACCCTGTTTGGGAAAAACTGACTTTTCACATTCTTTCTCACCCTACTATATATATACCCTTATACCCACGATATTAAGAGAGTTTTTAGAGAGAATTTTGAGAGAGAAACCCTAGAGAAAAACAAGATTAATTCATCCACAATCTTCACATAGAGACTCTTCAAATTCCTCTACTCTCTTCCTCTCCATTGTAAAATCCATGAGAGGTACATTACCAAAACCTTTTCTCATCATACCCATATCTGTGAGGAGGCCATTTGTTATTTGGGAAGCAATTAAGAAGGGACCAATTTCATATTAGTAGATGCTATGGTCAAATAGCGAAATCCGGCAAACTAAAGAAGAAATAGGTTCGGCGTAACCTCGTTGGAGTAGGAGCTTGGAGGGCTTAGGTATATTAGGTAGATTAGGCTTAAAGGGTCTTTTGCTGTTCATATATCCCAACTACATTCTTTAGTGGATTGTTTACCGCTTGGAGGGCGACAGAGAGGTTTTATGCCGAGGGTTTCGGTTTCCTCTTCGATAACACATTGAGTGTTGTCCTTGTGTTTGCATCTCTCTTCCCTTATTCTTTTCCATTTAATTTCTGCTGTGGATGTGAATTTATTTGGTTTAGATTGTTTATTAATTCTGTATTAAGCTTACGTTCATTTTTCGCATATTAATTGTTTGATATTAAGCTTGAATTGGTAATTTGTAAATTGGGGGTCTAAACGTTCAAGGTGTTTTATACACTTATTGAACTTTCACCTCCTATCATAGCTAAAGACTAATAAACCTCGCAGTCCCTAATTGAAGTTAGGGATTCGGATCTCGGAAGTGAACTCGGATTTGTGAGAGAGAGGGGACTCAAGTTTGTACTGGAGCATGGAATAATACTAAAAAAAATATTGAGGGATGGGTTACTTATCCTGTTAATTATTATTTCTATTAGGATAATTTAATTTAGCTAAAAGTTTATATCTCAAGCTTCGAGAAATTAAAAATTCAACTCAAACTAAAATTTTATTCATCTTATATTATATTTGTGGACAACTAAATTTTGAGTCTGAAATAAATCAAACAAGTAAAATAGTTTCACAAATATGAATTTGTATTGATCAATGTATGGTACAATTCTCTGTGATTATAAAAGAGTGATCTTCTAATTTGATTTCCTTGAAAGATTTGTTGATTGGAATTGTGGTAATGTGATTTTGATTCGAACACCAAATATACTTCAATTTGGCTAAAGAATGGATTGAAGATCTTTGAAACAAAATTATAATGAATCTCTGGCTATGAGCTTGTTAGAAATCCTTTTTTCTTCATGTTCTTCATGCTCTTCGTGTGTTCTTTGTCTTTGAAAGTTTGTGGTGGAAATTCTTCGAGGCTTTGAGACTTTTAAGTTTGATTTCAATGAACTTTGAGACCTAGGAAGATGATTTGGATGATTTCTCTTTGAATGTTCTTCGTATTTGAAGGTTTGTGGCGGAAGTTCTTCGGAGCTTTTGGGGCTTGAATCCATAGAGCTTCACTGATTTGTGGTTTCTTGAAGTTTTTGAAAGCTTTTGGGCTTGATTTTAGCAAACTTTAAGATCTAGGCAAGTAGTTTGGATGATTATGCTTTGAATGTTCTTTGTATTTAAGGTTGAAGTTCTTGGAGGTTTTAGGGCTTGATTCCAGCAGAGCTTTTGTATTTCTTAATCTTCTTTGATGCTGCTTCTGGCATGGATGCCTTGGTGTGTTGGTGTCTTCCAAGATCTCTTCTAAGATGTCTTGGTGTGTAGAAATGGCGTAGGAAGACTTCTATTTATAGGAATTTGGGAGTGGATGAACGACATGTGGCGGAGACTGATTGGTGACACATGTTACAGCCTGATTGGAGAAGCTTTAAGACTTTTCCTTCAAGACACATGGTATTGTTTGATTGGCCGAAATGTCTTAATTTTCAAGGTGACACATGTCAGCACCTGATTGGACTGCTTATGTTACTGCTTACATGCGCCGGTGTGTGATTGGCATTGTGCATGCTTTTTATGTTTTTATTTCATTGATACTTGGAAACTTTTTGTTGGTTTCTAAATGGTGATGGTAGAAACTAGTAACAGTACGTGGCGCTTTGTAATTGACCATATGTTGCTTGGTAGTATAATATGCCAGCTTGTGATAGGTCCAAAATTTTCCCTCTTTACAATATTAATTGTTACCATAACTCTGTTTTCTTAGTTTTAAGAAATATTTCTCCTCAAAAAAGTATAAGAAGTTTTAAATTATATTCCAACTAAAACTCTATTAACGGAGAGTTCAAGGAATTTGAAATAAATTCTTGCAACCCACATAAACTCGAGAATGGTTATTGGTTGATTAACGTTCTACTTCTAAATCTATAAAACGAAACCCAAAACCTGAGAAAAGTACAAACTATAAAAACGAACCTTAACTTTTAGTGTTTTAAAATCATTAAAAGTTCAATAATAAAGTCGTAAATTAACATAAGTTCAATGGTGAGACTTCCTGATAATGAGGATCGAATAAGATTAGGTGAGATAGGGTGACAAAGTATTCTCCTGGGGATTTTTTTTAAGAGTAGTTGTAAATTGAAGTTTCAAGAGAAGACAAAAAAAAATTTCACATGACTCTTTGAGGCATTATATGCTCATGCACGTGGCGACTCTATGAACCTAAAGAAGAGATATTGAATCATACTTTTCCCTCCAAACCATAGGATCCAAGCTTACCCAATGAAAATATGTAAACTTAGTTCATGAATTTGAAGTTTGAAGAGGCAAATCATGTTTACTTTCCATGGCTGATCATATTTCTTAAAGAATCAACTTGAATTAGGTGTCTCGATCATGGAGTCCATTGGGTTGGATGTAAAAAAAAAAAAAAAAAAACTGAAGGAGGGGCCAATGAGTTATCTTGCTTTTTCAAAGAGAAGATTATATATGTTAGGATCAAGGAATCCTAATATGATTAATAAATGTGTCATGTTTCTTGTGTGACATATATAATTAAATACTCATAAGTTAACATGACATGTGAACACAAACAAATTGCTAATTGTAGATCTTTGCCTCTTTGTAGATGTTCTTGGGTGATTTTTTTTCTCTATTTTTTCTATGTAATCTCTTGTATGCATAGTGGGTTTTAGGGGATTCATTCTCCAGCTAAACCCATTTAGCTTGCATGAGGCATGTGAGTTCAATGCTTATCAACTCATTAATGGCCCTGATGAAAGTAGGTCTGAACCTTGTCTTTAGGGTCCATTTGGTTGAGTGAATTTCACATGGGTTTTGTCGTTTTCCTTCTTTTTATTTGGTTTTTGTCTTTTTTTTTGGTACTTCTCAATTTAGTTTAATATAGACATGACAATAAATTAATACAAACCACATTTTTTATCCTTCCATTTTTCTTCTCAATCAAATGAAAAAGTTTTTCATCCCTCCACTTTTCCACCCCAACCAAACACAAATGAAAAAAAATTAAAATTTCTCCTATCTTTCCACTTTTCTATCTCCTCCTCGTTTTTTATCCTCTCATTTTTTTTTTAATTTCCCTTGATTATGGGACCCAAGTCTTGAGGAGGGAGTGAGGGTGGGCTGTGAGCCCAACTGATACAATTAAAATGACCTATATATATGTGTAGTGGGAATTTATATGCATAGAGTCCATTTGTGGATGAGGAAAAAAAAATGTGGACAGTGTATGAATTTAATTTAAAGAAAAGCTTGCATGCATATATATATATATATATATATATATTGAGAAGCCAAGACGTCGAAAGGAGAGTGTATGAATTTAATTTGGAAAAACCCTAAGATTTACCTTTCAGCTATGCGTTTACATTCAATTCAACTATATGCTTTTGAATTCAAAACTTATTTATAAAAAAATAAAATAAAATAAAAAAACATAACGAAGGGCATATTTTCAAAAAAATAAAATCAAAATAACTTCAATCAAACATAACAAAACCGAAAACCTATGCACCCATCATTATCCGGGAAATTAAAAAAAAAATTAAAATCCTAATTTCAATTTATATGTAAATTGTAAACTAGCAATACTTCATACAATTTTTTTTTTTTTTTTACGAGGAAGGCAATTGTGAAACTAGCAAGATCAATTTCTTGATCTTGGTATTAACAATTTGTTCATACAAAGATCAAGAAACTAGCAATACTTCCTCCTATCATACTAAAGACTATAAAATCTTGCAGTCCCTGGGTTCCACTAGCTTCCCTGAAATGGAGGCACCGCTAGCGCTATGTGACGAAGCGAGAGAAACAACCAAACCTTCGCAATGAACCTTAAGAGCTTCCCTCCCCCAATAATCTTTAACAAGTCTACCCCTACCATCCTTGAATTTAATCCTACCAAGAAACTTCACAACGAAAGAGACTGTGCTGTCGACGTTAATGTAACCGAGTGACATTGATCTGTAAGCGTCGCTGACCGCGAACGCAGCGTCGATAAACGTTTCTTTACGCATGGACTGGTTGAAGTCAGGGATGCCGATCTCGGATATGAACTCGGGTTCGTAAACGTGCGAGGACTTGGGTTCGTACACGAGCGTGGACTGAACGAGGTCGTAGGAGATGGAAAACTTTTTGTTGGGGTTTTGGACGGAGAACCGGGCGTTCCAGTTGCCGGAGACAGAGAAGTTTGGGTAAGTGTAGGAGAGGTTGGAGATGGAGAGTGAGTCGACTCGGAACTCGGGGAATCTAGGGCTGTTGATGACCAAGACGGTGTCCCGGATGAGGTAGCCGGTTAAGGCTATGGAGGTGAGTAAGAGGATGACGATACTGCTGTAGAAGACGCAATTACTGGTACCGGTTGACATTGCTTTGAATTGCAGAGTTAATAGGGTTTTTTTTTTTGGATGGAAAGAGTTAATAGGGTTTTTGGGCTTTATATAATAGAGGAGGGCCACCGACTTTCTAATTCGATTTTTCCGTCGTATTTCAACTGTCTTCTATTCCATCCTAAATTCTATATTCACAACACGATTAGTTTATTTCTTTTGAACGAAACAGAAATTATTGAGGGATGGGTTCCTTTATCCTTATCCTATTAATTATTATTTAATTTAGCTTATAGTCTATTAGACAGGACTTCAAGAAATTAATTAAAGATTCTTCTCAAACTAAAATTTTATTTATCTTATCCTATGAATTGTTAAGATAACTTAATTTAGGTAAAAATCTATTTTCTAAATTTGAAGAAATTTTAAATTATATTCCAATTAAAACTCTATCAATAGAATTTGAAATAAATTATCTTTATTTTATTTTAATAAAACTTGCATTATACCTATTATCCTTACATCAAGTGGCTTAATATATATATATATATATATATATATTCCATCCTTCCACATTTCAAATAGTTAATTAAATAGAGATGTGCTATGATGAGACGTTGGAAGTGGATTGTGTAGCATGATACACAAGTTGGGGGCCTTGGGGCTATATATGGAGGATTCTTGGTTGGAATTACACAACTATGGTCGCAAAAGTTCAATTTTAGCCAAGGGTGGTTAATTGGCAGGTTGAGTGTTTGAAGGTATAATATTTTTTTGGTTTTGACATTTCTTTTAAAAGTAGAGTTGTTAATTTTTTATCTAAAGGGTTTAATTTGAGATCTCAAAATTTTGTTCTTTGCTATGTGTGTAGTGTATTTCTTATTACAAGATTGAAAAATAATTGGTAACTGTTTTTTTCCCTTTATTTTCTGTTTTTAAAATTTTTATTTTTATTTTTGAGATTAAAAAATTTGTTTAGGAATTTAAAATGAATAGAAAACAAAAACTGTTATCAAAACTCAATTTATGAGAGCAAAACTGTTTTCAGTTTCTAGTTTTCAAAAGCTAATGAAAATATGAGTCTAATTTAATCAATTTATCTCATTTAATAAATTAGTGTCAGAGTTCGAATCCTAGTAGCAACATATTTCAGTATTTTTTTTTCCTTTAGAAAACTACTTTTTTTTTTTTTTTTACTAACCAAACATGTTTTTATTTCAAAAATACAAGAAAATTGTTCTTTCTTTCTATTCCCAAAAACAAAATTTTAAAAATAAAAAATAAAAACTGTTACAAAAAATAACCTAAATTTTCAAGAGAGAATGAATTTGTTTGAGATAGTGAGGTTCGGCTATGGGATTTCAAAGTTACAATTTTTCTGTCTACAGGTTTTAGTTTTTAGATAAAAAAGAATAGTTGGTGACTTGGTGTTAACTTGGCTCATCATTTGACATTACTTTGGTTTCAGAGGCATAAAATTTTTATAATTTTTATATCTTAGTATGTGTTTGGATTGGCATCTGCATCTCCACGTCCAGCGTTTCACCTTTTTTTTTTTTTTTTTGGAAGTGTGTTTCTCAATTTTTGTGGTTTTATGTCACACCAGTGGGTCCTGCGCACTGTTCACAGGACCCACAAACCTTTTTTTTCAGCAACTTTTTTTATTAAAAATAGATCTCACAATACTATTCACACATTTAAAAATTATTTTGTTACAATGTTTTCAGTTTTTAGGAAAATAAATGGTATCCAAACGAACCCTTATTTGAAGGACTTGCATAAGGAGTGCATTGGTTGAATCAGGCTAAAGACTTCGAGGGATTGAATAAGAAGAGGACTTACAAAAGAACCTCTTATTCATGTGATCCCCTTGTGCAATTTTTTATGATAAAAGCCAAGGCTCCCCTGGATATAACTTTTACACCCATGGCTTTCTAACTAATTCAATATGCAAAATTGTCATTCAGTTAGTTTTTATTTTTTGGGAGCTTGCAATTTGTTTTTTTATTTTTTTTTATAGTGAAAATATACATTCTTCCAATTTTCTGGAATGATGTGGCTAAATTTTTGGATTTTGGGTGTCCTGAAATTGGGGTGATGCCAATGAAGGAGATGCTTTAAAAGTAAAAACTATTTTTAATGTCCTTTTATTATTATGATTATTTGGTAACAAAACCCACTTATAAAACTATGCATATTGCGCCTTCAAAAAAAAAAAAAAAAAAAACTATGCATATTGCAACTCCATTAGATATACCATCTACTCATCATATTGCAATTCTATAGCATGAACGTTTTCTATGCGAATTCAATAGGTTAGATGAGAATTAAGGAGGCATAAAGTCTAAGGGAAAAAAAAAAACCCAATTGAAGTAGAGAATATTGACCCTCAAGTGCAAAGGCTTATAAAGCTGCAAGACCCATCAACTGTTATGCATGTGTAAATATGATATATGAGTAAATAAATTATGACTATTTGCAAAATAACATATAATAATTATTTATTTGATTATATTTTTCAATAAATTTATTTATTTATAATTTTATGATCAAAACAGTGCAACGCGCATGAAGTTAATTAGTCTCTAATATTTGTGTGTAGATGCTCCAGGAGTGTGGAGGCTTTTTGGCTAATTTCTATGTAGATGCGTGAGACAAATCAGATTTTATGTTGTATTTTAAATATTCATGATTGCTTAGATTTCATAATTTAAAAAAAAAATCATAATTATTATTTGAAACATTATATCTATCTTTAAACGGTATTGTATAATTACTCAAGAATTCAAAATTGTATAATTGCTCAAGGGCTGGGGTTTAAGTTTCCAAGAGGGAGTTTCACACATATATACACTTAGATTAAGTTAGAGTAGAAATTCTATTTTATATATAAAAAAAAAAAAAATTGATACTTCATCAATTTAGAGCCACGAAAATGATATTTAATTAAACACTTCTAATAAACCCATTTAAATCGAATCTTTGAGTAACTAACACATAAGGGACAAAAAATCTATATGCTACTATATTAATAACCATATAACTCACTTTTCTACACTGTAAATGCTTTTTGTATGATCCAAAATTCTTCATCTTATTCACCATCAATTCTTCATCATATTAGAAGTGTTTAATTAATAGTTCATGATATCAGCTTATTACAAAGCATTTGTCCAACCAAAAGGCCTTTGAGGACGCTCGCGCATAACAATTTTGTGCCATTAATTCAAGAAGAATTTAGTTTGACTAATTTTTAAAAAGCTTTATTTCTAATTATACTAATTTTTCAAAAATCAAATAATTGACAATCAAATAATAAGCAACTATCCTCATTACACACACTATGACTAATTTTTTAAAAGCTCTGTTTCTAATTATACTAATTTTTCAAAAATCAAACAATTTACAATCAAAATAATAAGCAGCTAATCTCATTACACGCTATGTGCGTGCTCATAGCCATAGGCTTTTCTATACATTTTTTTTAGATGTCAACACTTTTAGTTCATTCCAATTTGGAGTTATTGCATTTTCCTAAGAGCGTGATGAGATTTATTTTGTGGATGCATTAATTTGTTTTTTTTTTTTTTTTTTGGGTACTACATCTCATCACAATCCTAGGACTTTTGGTGATTAGAAAAAACACCCAATCTTGAATTGAGATGAATGGAAAGTAATGTTAAAAAAAATAAAGCCTTTGTGCACGCATAACGCACATGCGAATGTGTAATGAGATTTATGCGTTTCCCAATCACAAAAATTATATGGAGTGTGATTAGATTTATGCATTTTGGAATGTATTTATTCTTACTAATTATTAGAGAAATGTTATGTTCACAATATTTTCACAACATTTTTACAAAAACTCTTAAGTAGTAAGTTATTACAAGTTGTTATTGGTGAGGCAAAGAAGTATTTTCAATAATAGGCTCAAATTAGAACCAATAACAATTAGCTACCCATGATTTATTGTGAAAATATTACTTTTGAATTCAAAACTTATATATATATATATATATACACACACACACACATTCACACGCGTGCTCAGATGCTCTTCTATTTTTTTGGGCACTATTATAATTTAGAAATATTTTTTTATTTTTCAAACAAATAAAAAGGATAAATTTTAGAGATAAGTAAGAAATGTAATTTCTTTTATTTTTTTGAATTTAAAATGAAATTTGTTATTTGATATTTATGACCATATTCCTAAATAAAGTTACCCTTCATTAATGAAGGTATTTTTGAATCACATAAAAGAGGGTATTTTTGAATTACATAAAAGTCTAGTTAAAATGAGTATTTTTGAACCACATAAAAGTATAGTGGAAAGAGAAAAATCCTCTTATATAGTTGAAAAAGGAAAATTCTCTTATATATAGTATAGATAAATAATAGAAAAAAAAAAAAAAAAAAAAAAACCTTCCCTTTTACTCTCTACACCATTTAAAATACAAATGTATCAAAGTTCAAGTCTCTAAAATTGAATTTCATGACATAAACACTTAGACCGAAATAAAATTTTTATTTTGTATAAAAAAAAAAAACATAATAATAACTCCAATTACTAAATTAAATAAAAAGCATAATATTCAAAAAAAAAAAAAAACTTCAAAGATATAACCCAATTTCGAAAACTGTACAGTATCCTAATTTTTTTTTTTTAATAATTCCACAGTATACCAATTTCAATCTATATAAACTAGCAATATATAATTAATTCCTCCTATCATAACTAGCTAAAGACTAAAAAACGTCGCAGTCCCTGGGTTTCACCAGCTTCCCTGACCCGGAGGCACTGCTATATGATGGAGAGAGAGAAACAACCAAACCTTCGCACCAAACCGTGAAATAGTCACTCCCTAAATCTACAAGTTGTCCACTTCCAGTAGCCATGAATTTAAACCCAGTAACAAGCATCACATTGAAAGTGATTGAGCCAGGTGTGCCGTCCAAGTTGATGTCACGGAGTGCCCCTCTGTCCACGTAATCGTCTCTAGTGGCGAACGTAGCATCGACAAACGTCTGGCTAAGCCTGGACTGGTTGAAGGCAGGGATTCGGGTCTCGGAATTGAACCCGGATGCGTGAAAGAGCGAGGTTTCGTAGGAGATGGTCATCCAGTTGTTGGGGTTATAGATGGAGAACTGGGCGTTCCAGTTTCCGGTGACGGAGGAGTTGGAGTCAAAGTAGGAGAAGTTAGAGACGGAGACTGAGTCGACTCGGAACTTTGGCAAGATAGGGCTGTTGTTGGTGACGAGGAGGTCAAAGATGTAGAAGCGGAATGCGGTCACGCATAGGATGGAGAGGAAGATGAACCAATGAGTTGACATTGCTTGGAATTATATTACTTTGGATTTCAAACAAGCGGAGTATTATATCAGAGTTAAGAGGGCCTTTGGGCTTTATATAGAGGAGCACACCGACTTTCTAATTCTTCTCCAGTCTTCTATTCCGAGCTAAACTCTATATTATTGACAACACGATTAATTTATTTATTAGTATAATTTAGTTTGGCTCAAAGTTTATTACTCACTGGCTTCAAGAATTTATAAAATTCTACTCTAACTATAATTTTATTTATCTTATATTATATGAATTAGGTAAAAGTAAAACTCTATTTTTAAAATTTTAAGAAATTATAAATTATATTCCAACTAAAACTCTATTAACAAAGAGTTAAAGGAATTTGAAATTAATCAATATCTATATATATATATATATATATATATATATTAATAGGTGAAGTTGAGAGAAATTCAATTAGGTTTCAAATTGGAATTCAATTAGAGTATAATTTTGCATCATATATCCCATCTAATCTAATTTTTAAACTTTGTGTCAAGTTAGCTAGTTAATTTAGTGTAAAAATTGGAATTCAATTATAGTTTAATTTTGCGCCACGTAACTCATCTAATATAAGGTTTTTTTCATTTTTGTGCCAAGTGAGTTAATTCAATGTAGAAAACGAGGAGTTCAATATAAATAAACCATAAAAACTTAATCATATAAATATACTATGACTATATACGGTCCATTACTAACTAGGTAAAATAATTTGACTAATTATTTTTGTAAGGACTTGATTTGTAGCGACCCATGATAGTGTTGGGTTCGCACGTGAAAAGGCTCAAACAATATCATTTATAGAGCGTGGGTTTGAAAGGCTAGGCCTTAGTCACCAGACGGCGGGTTTTTTTTGTGGTGTTCATACATGATTTAAATCGTGTTCGCCCTGGGAGTCTTTCTCCTAGAGGCGGGCTGGGAGGCTCTGGTTTTTGGCCATTTTTCCCAGCCTCTGCTTTAGATTGCTTACTTTTCCTTTTATACTAGCCTAGGTTCCTTATCCTTCGTCCACGTGTAGGATCGACTTTTCCAAGACTGATACTTGTCCCATCAACCCATATCCAGAGTGGTTGGGGGTGGTTGTAAAAGCTGGAGAGTATGGCTCTGTCAGGTGCAGAGTATTGAATGGCAGTAAAGATAGCTTTCCCTGGTCGTTATACTTTCCAGCGTATCCTTCTCTATTGACCTAGATATTTTAGATTTTTTCCAAACTGTTCCTATACCGTTTTTGCCATTCCTTCCAGTGAGACCTCAGACATGCCGAGGACTGAATCGTCCTCGGCTGTGTCCCAAGACTATTTTGTACTTGTATTACCAATCCTGGGCCATAACCTTCCTCGGCTCGGGCCTTGGGCCCCAAAGAATAAATGGGCCAGGGCCACAAATCATTGGGTCCCACAATAGCCCCTCAAAATCCTGCTGTCCGACCTCTTGGTTGGAGAGGAGGGTTTTGGTAATGCCAAGCCTTTATTACGGCTCGTTTAACTCGGTCCTTCATTAATGTTGGTGTCTCTTCATCTGCCCAGGAAACATACCAGGCTACGAGACACTCCTCTAAATTCATTCACAATGCGTTCCTGCCATTTGCTTATCCAAAACGCGCCTTTAATGATTTCCCTTTACGAGACCATTTAAATTCGACGGTTATTGACGGTGTGGGGAAGTGGAACGGGTATATTCTCGTTTACAGATTTTCTTGGAAATCTGGACAGATTAAATACCTTCTATTTTGCCCCTCATATAAGAAGAAAAGCAAGAGGTTATTTTTCTTGTACAGAGACCCTTTTAATCCTTCTGAAATCTGAAACACTTAGCCTCCTCCAGAGTTTACTTTATCCGCTAGTTACACCTTAAATTATGTCATGTTCGAGATAGGAGTAAGTAATGAAGGAACCACACCCTTCCCAGAAATACCATATTCTTATGAAGCTCAAAATGTCTCGGTCAGGACAGGGATGGCAGAGACTCAAGATCCTTCTTACCCTCCTTTCAGCCAAAATCCGAAGCAGGCATTCGTCGCGTCAAACTTTTGGCGCGACTGAGCTGGGGTCACCCATTATCAGTACCAGCCGCTCTCTTATGAGCATAGCTAACATGGCACCAGCGTGTTAGGAGTCAGGACTGACGCAGGGACAAAGTATCCCTATTTCTTCCTCTCTTCCTTCACTGGTGCCTCCTTTTGCCTCTCTTTCTTCTTCTTTCCACCACCAGATCCATCCTCGTGCTTTTCCTTCTTCCTTTTCTTCTTCTCTCCCACCAAGGAAGGTCCTCCTCTCAATATGGATGCTAATGGGCCCGAATTTGGAAAGACTTGGGAGCAGAGCTTAAAGAGATTTCTGGCTGTTCGTTTGTTGTTGTTGTTGTTTTTATATTGTTTTTGTAACTCGTTTTCTATATAGGCTTGTTTAAGCCCTTCTTTGTACAATGTAATACCCCTTTATATTAATAAAAGTCATCATTGTTTTGTTTCGTATATTCTATCTCTTCTTTTTGAAATGGTTATGTCGTAAATAGACGCACTACTTTGCGACTTCTTTTTTATTTCTATACTCTGAACGATGCTTAGGGCCAAAATCCCAGTTAATAAAAAGATCTTGCTCTGTGCTTATTGAAACTACACTACTTAATAATACTGAATCGAACAAATGATACTTAGGGTTGAAACCCTTACTAAGAAGAAAGACGTTATCATGAACTTACGAGAGCTGTTCGGCACAATAATACCAATCTTGAACAAATGACACTTAGGGTCGGAACCCTTGCTAAGGAAAAGATATTATTATGAACTTTAATAGAGCTGTTTGGCACAATAATGCCGACCTGAGAAAACAACACTTATCCCAAAATAGCCGAGATGACAACTGAATGCTCAGTGCGGTGTAGGAAGTAATCATCCGAGGACATATGACCAAAAAATGAACTGCCCCTACAGGTCGCTGAGTAATAAGGCGTTTCACCATCTTCCCAATAACTTTCATAGCTTTAACCTCTTTTGGTATTTGATCCAAGGATTGAGCAACTTAGAACTCTTATTAAGTAGCTGACCTTTCCATAGGTTTGAGTCCGAGGACCATGCAATACCTTGATTCTGTCCAAAACTTGATTTTCATAACTAGTTGGTTTCCCCATAGGTTTGAGTCCAAGGACCATGCAATACCTTGGTTCTGTCCAAAACTTGATTTTCATAAGTAGTTGGTTTCCTCACAGGTTTGAGTCCGAGGACCATGCAATACCTTGGTTCTGTTCAAAACTTGATTTTCATAAGTAGTTGGTTTCCCTATAGGTTTGAGTCCGAGGACCATGCAATACCTTGGTTCTGTCCAAAACTTGATTTTCATAAGTAGTTGGCTTCCCTATAGGTTTGAGTCCGAGGACCATGCAATACCTTGGTTCTGTCCAAAACTTGATTTTCATAAGTAGTTGGTTTCCCCATAGGTTTGAGTCCGAGGACCATGCAATACCTTGGTTCTGTCCAAAACTTGATTTTTATAAGTAGTTAGTTTCCCCATAGGTTTGAGTTCGAGGACCATGCAATACTTTGGTTCTGTCCAAAACTTGATTTTCATAAGTTCGACTATGGTGTGGGACCTTGGTTTAGGGGGATTAGCAACTCGGTCAAGCCCTTAGAACCGTTCGTGCTGCTGACGCTACGAAGCGCAGCCCCTAGTTAAGAAATGTAGCCCCTAGTGGAACTTTATGCTAAAACACGATATCCAGCTACTGAAAATGATGTGAAGGAGGGTATCAACCCACCACCAGTGCCAAGACACAAGCCCTTCCCACAGATGGCACCAATTGTAAGGACGCGATTTGTAGCGACCCATGATAGTGTTGGGTTCGCACGTGAAAAGGCCCAAACAATATCATTTATAGAGCGTGGGTTTGAAAGGCTAGGCCTTAGTCACCAGACGGCGGGTTTTTTTTGTGGTGTTCATACATGATTTAAATCGTGTTCGCCCTGGGAGTCTTTCTCCTGGAGGCGGGCTGGGAGGCTCTGGTTTTTGGCCATTTTTCCCAGCCTCTGCTTTAGATTGCTTACTTTTCCTTTTATACTAGCCTAGGTTCCTTATCCTTCGTCCACGTGTAGGATCAACTTTTCCAAGACTGATACTTGTCCCATCAACCCATATCCAGAGTGGTTAGGAATGGTTGTAAAAGCTGGAGAGTATGGCTCTGTTAGGTGCAGAGTATTGAATGGCAGTAAGGGCAGCTTTCCCTGGTCGTTATACTTTCCAGCGTACCCTTCTCTATTGACCTAGATATTTTAGATTTTTTCCAAACTGTTCCTATACCGTTTTTACCCTTCCTTCCAGTGAGACCTCGGACATGCTGAGGACTGAATCGTCCTCGGCTGTGTCCCAAGACTATTTTGTACTTGTATTACCGATCCTGAACCATAACTTTCCTCGGCTCGGGCCTTGGGCCCCAAAGAATAAATGGGCCAGGGCCACAAATCATTAGGCCCCATAATTTCTATTTTTATAAAAAAAAAAATTGTATTTAATTTTAAATGCATCTGTGCATTTGCATGGGTTATATGCTAGTATATATAAAAGCGGAGACCTTATACGGGAGAGCATAAGGTTCTACCATGTAACGGATTCCTTGAATTTTTCTTTATTTAGGCTTCTAAATCAACAAAGTTGCATTTATATCAAAGTATTAATTCATTGAATTAACCAATAGAGTAAATACATATATTAATTATCTATAGTTGTGCATTAATTATTTATATTAAATGAATTTATATGATTATTTTTATAAACTCTATATAAGAGATAATTTTTAGTTGGAATAATAATAATAAATTTAGAATATGACATTCTTACTTATATTTAGTTGCTTTAAAAACAATTAACAAAAAAACCATAAAAAATTAAATATTTTGAATTCACTAAAATTAATCTTAATCCTTTAAATTTCCTAACTTCTTTCAGTCACATGTGAGATATATATGTGTGTGTGTGTGTCTGTGTGTGTTAGAATAAAAATATTTATTTTGTTATAGCATAACGAAATTTTAATATTGTGGGGCCAAGGAACTTGTGATCCGGCCCACGTTCTATTAGGACTCGGGCCCATGCCGAGGAAGGTGCGTGCCGAGGACGAATGGGGAAAGGTCGAAGTGTCCAAGTGAACATCCGAGGACGACCCTATCCTTGGCACTCCAGGACTTCAGGGGGAAGAGCAACGTCTCGATGAAGGCTGCCCCCAAAAAGCCCCCTGAAGGAAGTGCGAGTAGAATGGGACCCATGTGGGGGTATGGTGCAAAACTGGTTCAAGGTAAATACGTCCCCTCCGCATTAAATGCACCCGCCAGCGTCCTGACCATATTAATGAGAAAAGACGCCTGGACAGGGTGACTTCGATCATCGCAACTAACAGAAAGTAAGGGGGGATAGCTGATGGGACGTGTATAGAAGTGGGCACTTGCCTGACTAACAAGTGAAGGGCCAAGATCAACCAAGAAGGGCTATATAATGCAAAGATTAGTGCACCAAGAAAGAGGCTGGAAAAAATGGCTAAAAACCAGAACCTCCCAGCCCGCCTCCAGGAGAAAGACTCCCAGGGCGAACACGATTTAAATCATGTATGAACACCACAAAAAAAACCCGCCGTCTGGTGACTAAGGCCTAACCTTTCAAACCCACGCTCTATAAATGATATTGTTTGGGCCTTTTCACGTGCGAACCCAATACTATCATGGGTCGCTACAAATCGCGTCCTTATAATTGGCGCCGTCTATGGGGAGGGCTTGTGTCTTGGCACTGGTGGTGGGTTGATACCCTCCTTCACATCATTTTCAGTAGCCGGATATCGTGTTTTGGCGTAAAGTTCCACTAGGGGCTACGTTTCTTAACTAGGGGCTGCGCTTCGTAGCGTCAGCAGCATGGACGGTTCTAGGGGCTTGGCCGAGTTGCTAATCCTCCTAAACCAAGGTCCCACGCCATAGTCGAACTTATGAAAATCAAGTTTTGGACAGAACCAAGGTATTGCATGGTCCTCGGACTCAAACCTATGGGGAAACCAACTACTTATGAAAATCAAGTTTTGGACAGAACTAAGGTATTGCATGGTCCTCGGACTCAAGCCTATGGGGAAACCAACTACTTATGAAAATCAAGTTTTGGACAGAACCAAGGTATTGCATGGTCCTCGGACTCAAACCTATGGGGAAACCAACTACTTATCAAAATTGAGTTTTGGACAGAACCAAGGTATTGCATGGTCCTCAGACTCAAACCTATGGGGAAACCAACTACTTATGAAAATCAAGTTTTGGACAGAATCAAGGTATTGCATGGTCCTCGGACTCAAACCTATGGGGAAACCAACTATTTATCAAAATCAAGTTTTGGACAGAACCAAGGTATTGCATGGTCTTCGGACTCAAACCTATGGGGAAACCAACTACTTATCAAAATCAAGTTTTGGACAGGACTAAGGTATTGGATGGTCCTCGGACTCAAACCTATGGGGAAACCAACTACTTTAAACAAACCTGGATACTAAGCAAGGCCTAACACTACATGTGACATCTCTGATAATGACTATATCTTCATTGAATGAGGGTCAGACATGAATTCGAGGCTCTACAAGTGCAGGTAAGCTAACGTTCTAAAGCATGATTCTAGATATATCGCATGTACAGCTGCTCATACGTGTTAAAACAATTAGTTCAAAATTCATAAATAATAGTAAGTATTGGCAAGGGCAACTAACAAGTAACCAAAAGGAAAAAAGAAGAAAAGAATTTCATATATGTGTTCAATAGGTTCAACCTACTAGCAGATTACAAAGTTTTCAAAGTGAAAAAGAAATAAGTTAATCGTGAAACTAAAAACAAATACGAAGCCTGGCCAAGGTTTCTACTTCTTTAATTTTGCGTCAACCACACCCTCGGAAGGCGGAACGGGATTAGCTTCGATGCCCTGGAGGATAGTCCCCTCTGGGGAAGGCTGAACAGGGTCAGTATCGGTACTCATGGAGACCACAGCAAGGGGAATTGCCTCTAGGGGCTGGTCAAGTATGGCTGGCTCCTCAGTATTAGGCATCTGAGTTCCAACCGCGGGCTCAGCAACCACTTTGGATACCTCGGGATCCGTACACCGAGATGTTTCTATCACATCCAGAAGTCCTCCCTCTTTGAGCGTCTCGCCAGGAGAGGCGCTGACCTGTACGGTTTCCGATTGAGTGACCCCTTCCTCGGGTTGGTCGCTCACAGCCATGGAGCTGGTGGAGATGGCCTCACGAATGGCTGTAGGGTAGAATATGTTCTCCGCTTTCCACAAATCGGATGAAGCATTCACCCCAGCTTACTTCAAGGACTCTTCCCAAACTTGGGAGCAGTAAAGCCTGCACACTCCAGGAATCTGGGCTTTAAGGATGGCTTGCGTTTCAGCTACCCCCGCATTATAATCATCATCCTCGGCTGTTTCCTTGGCAGCCTCAGCCTCGTTCCTAGCAAACTCGGCCTCCCCCTTGGCCCTTATGGCTTCGTCACGGGCATACTCCGCCACACCTTTGTCATGCTCCTCCGCGACCAGTTTTTTATTTAAATCCTTGATCAGCTCTTTAGCTATTTGCAACTGATCCTCGACTTCTAGCAGATGTTTTGTTTGGTCCTCGGCCTGTTTTTGGGCGCTAACTAAGCCCGCCGAGGCGCTATCCCTTTCTCGGATAGCGACTGTTAGGTCAGCCTTGGCCTTGGCGAGGTCCTCCTCAGAAGCTTGGAGAGTCTTCGCGGCCGCTAAGCGCTTGGAGCGTTCATTCTCGGCCGCCTTACTCTTATTGTTCACCTCTTCCTCCATCCTATAGGTGGCCTGGAGAGTCTGGCAAGGGAGATAAATACATCGTTAATGACAAACCGGGAGTGAGAGTTAAAAAGTTTTAGGTTTCAAGAAGCCTTACCATGCCCAAGTACCTCTTAGTACTGAGGAAGACCTCCTGCATCCTCATTTTCCTCAGCCCATCCACGTCAACGGGGAGCAGCATGGTTCTCCCTAGTGCGTCTGCCACGTAGCCACCCTCGCCATCTCCAAGGTCCCTCATGGATGCAGTTTCCAGCAGTGGACCCCCGTGAAGCATTGGGGCAGGAAGCTAGGCATTTGGCGAGGACTGGGCCTCGATCCCCTTTCCTTTGCCTTGGAGGATTGGACTTCAGTCTCTTTACCCTTGCTTTGGTGCCCAATCTTCAGTTGTTTTGTACGTGGAGCCTCCTCCTTCTCCTTAGAAGGTTGGGATTTTCCCCCATCTATGGTTTCCTTGCCCTTGGGGCTCTTCTTTCTCTTTGAATCAGTGCCTTCCGGCCGAGGAGGCAGAGTTGGTTGGGGGGGAACAGGAAGTTTGGGGTGGGGGGATTGTGGCTGTGACTTGGTGGAAGATGACCTAGTCTGGACAGTCTGGGGCTGAGGTGGTGGGGAAGGAGCATTGAGTTGTGGCGTTCCCTGCGCATCCTTCCCTGGTTGACCCTCGAGGAGTTCGAATAGGGGGGTCGGGGGCCTTCTCTTGAGTCCCATCTCGGCTTGGGAAGAGATGCCTACTGACGACAATTCCGCCTCGGATAGGGCTGGGTCCCCTATATCACCAGAAGGATTCTCGGATGGGTTGGCTAGGTCAAACACCCCAAACCCTTCCTCGGGCTGATTTAACTCGCCTTCGTCCTCCGCTACTTGATGAGATGAGGAAGGGCCCACCAGTGGGATGCTCTTTGGGATAGATGGTACCTTGGAGATTAAAAATCCTGTCTCGACCACGGTAATTTTTGGAAGCCGAGGACGACTGGCGCTGATCACGTGCCTTGCGTCTGCAAATGACTTCTGAACAGGAGGGTACCCTAATATTTTGTGAGCGGCTCGGACTTGACCATCTCCGTCATTTACGAAAAATGCCGCTTATAGAACAGTCTCCAAGTCCACCCAGTTAACTGTAGACACCCCATTTTACAAATTGCATTTAACCAACCGGTAGATCTTCAGATTTGTGATACAAAACAAATCTTGATATTCTAACGATCGTAATGGTATGTCATGGGTTTTGATCGGACCACCTGATCAAAAGTTATCATACAAACAATTTTCAATGATCATGGCTCGCCTATACGATGGGCTTGATCACATCCTATTCTAAACACTTAATTTTGATTGGTTCTCACAAGAATTAATTTAAAGTTAATCAAGTGTGATTTTTGATTGGATTTCATTTTTTTTTTTTGAATAAATAATAAAAAATGTTTTTCTTTATGGCATCTTATCTGCTATTTTAAAAAAATAAAATAAAATAAAATTGGAGATATGATCCATGAAAAATTCAAAAAAAAAGAAAAATGCTCAAAAAACGTCATTATCTTCAGCAGTTACTTGAATCGCATTTTTGGTCAGAAAAACGTTGAAATTTGGATTTCTCTATTTCTATAAAAGTTGTAGAGAATTAAATTTCATTTCAAAAAACATCAATCCCAAATCAATTGGAATTTTGAGCAGCAAGTTATGGCCAAAAAACGAAATAGGTGCAGAAGATAACACAAATTCAGCATTATCTTCAATTTTCTCTCAAAATTTCAAATGAGTTCAACATCAAATCTGGTCAAGCCTATCTAATAGACTTATCCTTTCCATTTGTTTCAGAAGAAAGATTTTTGAAAAATAAATTGGGTAAAGAAACAGATACAACCTATGAAAAAAATTCAAAAATGCTCAAAAGACGTTACTATTTTCAGCAGCAATTTGAAACACATTTTTGGCATGGATAACGTTGAAATTTGGCTTTCTATATTTCTGAAAAAGTTGTAGATAATTGAATTTCCTTTCAAAAAACACCCATCTTGAATCAATTGGAATTTTGAGCGGAAAATTAGAGCCAAAATACGAAGCATGTGCAGCATCATTTCAAAATTTGAATGGGGATCAACACCAAATCCGTCCCAGCTCATTTAAACAGGTTATCTCCTCCCTTAGCTTCAGAAGGAAGCTAATAACTTAGCTTTAAAGCTAAGCCATCCCTTCCCCTATAAATAGAGAAGACCTCTTCCATTCTCTGGACCCCGAATTCCCTCTAGAGAGCTAGTGAGAAAGCAGAAAAAAAAAAGCTATTGAGCAACCATTGTTCTTACTTTGGTTGTAGTTGAGTACTTCCTTGCTTTCTTCCTAGTCCTTTAGGTTATCATTTCCCCTTTTAATTTATGCTGGTAAGTAGTTAACGTTTTTTAATTCTTTATACATGCTAGAATAAATGCTTACAAATCATTATTCACTTCTTTTATGCTATGCTTGGATGAACATGCCTATGTCTTATTGGTTTTCTCTTACATGCTTAGATGAACACTTCTAGGCCAATACACAATTTTCTTTTGAATGCTTAGATGAGCACTTCTAAGCTAAAACACAATTTTCTCTTTAATACTTAGATGAACATGTCTAGGTAGTTGTTTTACTTTTTTAAATGCTTGAACAAACATGTCAAAGTATTTTGATTTTGTCTAGATAAACATGTCTAGGGTTTTTTCTTTACTTCTCTTCATAATTGCTTGGATGATCAAATATGCTTAAAGGTTTTATTTTTATTTGCTTCTCTTTGCAATTATGTTGATGACAAATAACATGACAATTTTGTTTTTCCCTCACATGCTTAGATGAACATGTCTAGGCTAGGAATTCTTTATTTATATTGATGTCTTGGATGAACATGCCATTACCTTCATTTTTGTTATCTAACAAGTTTTATTTTATTTTTTATTTTTTCTCTTTATGTCAAATTCCCCTAACATATGTTTATTTACACTTCCTGCAAATCACATGTTTATATGACATATTCTTTGTATTTGTTTGACATGACATGACATTGGCCACCTTAACCTAGGAGACCGGTTTTACCGGGCGAGATGGGTGCTTAATCCCTTCCCATCTCGTAAATTAGCCTCCGAACCAAGATCAAGGGTTCTAGACAATGCTCTTGTATTTACAATTTTACTTTTTTTTAGAATGTAACTAGGAAATAAAGCAATGTAATTTACTTTTCTTAGATTGTATCTAGGACAAAAAGCATTGTAAATTTTTGTTACAAAATTCGATGTAAATTGTCATATACATTAATACAACAGAAGTATTTTTCATTAAAGGTTTTCTTGTTTTTCCTTTTTAAATTAAATAAGTGGCGACTCCATGTAAAACCCTCGATCTAGGGGGGAGCACATTTTTACAGCGTGTAGAGATGCATAGAAAGCCAACGGATGGCACAAACAAGCATGGCAAGCATATCATTGCACAGAGTGGAAAGGGAGAAAGGTGCGCATGACGCAACCGGCATCATGGTGATGCATCCCAAGTGGTTACATCCAAACAAGGCCTCATGGGCGTCGGATGTAA